>NC_034176.2:19499677-19759677 GCF_002021735.2 Oncorhynchus kisutch | reverse complement strand
TCCCTTCTCATCTCTCTTACCACTCCTTCCCTCCCTCCTCATCTCTCTTCACCATTCCTTGCCTCCCTCCTCATCTCTCTTCCCCACTACTTGCCTCCCTCCTCATCTCTCTTACCACTCCTTCCCTCCCTCCTCATCTCTTTTACCACTCCTTCCCTCCCTCCTCATCTCTCTTCACCACTCCTTCCCTCCCTCCCTCCTCATCTCTCTTACCACTCCTTGCCTCCCTCCTCATCTCTCTTCACCACTTCTTCCCTCCCTCTTCATCTCTCTTTACCACTCCTTCCCTCCCTCCTCATCTCTCTTACCACTCCTTGCCTCCCTCCCTTCTCATCTCTCTTTACCACTCCTTCCCTCCCTCCTCATCTCTCTTCACCACTCCTTGCCTCCCTCCTCATCTCTCTTCCACACTACTTGCCTCCCTCCTCATCTCTCTTACCACTCCTTCCTTCCCTCCCTCCTCATCTCTTTTACCACTCCACCCCTCCCTCCTCATCTCTCTTTAGCACTCCTTCCCTCCCTCCTCATCTCTCTTACCAACTCCTTCCCTCCCTCCTCATCTCTCTTACCACTCCTTCTGTCCCTCCTCATCTCTTTTACCACTCCTTCCCTCCCTCCTCATCTCTCTTTACCACTCCTTCCCTCCCTCCTCATCTCTCTTACCACTCCAACCCTCCCTCCTCATCTCTTTACCACTCCTTCCCTCCCTCCCTCCCTCCCTCCTCATCTCTCTTTACCACTCCTTCCCTCCTTCCTCATCTCTCTTTACCACTCCTTCCCTCCCTCCTCATCTCTCTTACCACTACTTCCCTCCCTCCTCATCTCTCTTACCACTCCTTCCCTCCCTCCTCATCTCTCTTACCACTCCTCTGTCCCTCCTCATCTCTTTTACCACTCCTTCCCTCCCTCCTCATCTCTCTTTACCACTCCTTCCCTCCCTCCTCATCTCTCTTACCACTCCAACCCTCCCTCCTCATCTCTTTACCACTCCTTCCCTCCCTCCCTCCCTCCCTCCTCATCTCTCTTTACCACTCCTTCCCTCCCTCCTCATCTCTCTTTACCACTCCTTCCCTCCCTCCTCATCTCTCTTACCACTACTTCCCTCCCTCCTCATCTCTCTTCACCACACCTTCTGTCCCTCCTCATCTCTTTACCACTCCTTCCCTCCCTCCTCATCTCTCTTTACCACTCCTTCCTTCCCTCCCTCCCTCCCTCCTCATCTCTCTTACCCCTCCCTCCCTCCCTCCCTCCCTCCCTCCCTCCCTCCCTCCCTCCCTCCCTCCCTCCCTCCCTCCCTCCCTCCCTCCCTCCCTCCTCATCTCTCTTTACTACTCCTGCCCTCCCTCCTCATCTCTCTTACCACTCCTTCCCTCCCTCCTCATCTCTCCTCACCACTCCTTCTGTCCCTCCTCATCTCTTTTACAACTCCTTCCCTCCCTCCTCATCTCTCTTTAACCACTCCTTCCATCCCTCCTCATCTCTCTTACCACTCCACCCTTCCCTCTTCATCTCTCTTTACCACTCCTTCCCTCCCTCCTCATCTCTCTTACCACTCCTTCCTTCCCTCCCTCCCTCCTCATCTCTCTTTACCACTCCTTCCCTCCCTCCCTCCCTCCCTCCCTCCTCATCTCTCTTTACCACTCCTTCCCTCCCTCCTCATCTCTCTTTACCACTCCTTCCCTCCCTCCTCATCTCTCTTACCACTACTTCCCTCCCTCCCTCATCTCTCTTACCACTCCTTCCCTCCCTCCTCATCTCTCTTACCACTCCTTCTGTCCCTCCTCATCTCTTTTACCACTCCTTCCCTCCCTCCTCATCTCTCTTTACCACTCCTTCCCTCCCTCCTCATCTCTCTTACCACTCCAACCCTCCCTCCTCATCTCTTTACCACTCCTTCCCTCCCTCCCTCCCTCCCTCCTCATCTCTCTTTACCACTCCTTCCCTCCCTCCTCATCTCTCTTTACCACTCCTTCCCTCCCTCCTCATCTCTCTTACCACTACTTCCCTCCCTCCTCATCTCTCTTCACCACACCTTCTGTCCCTCCTCATCTCTTTTACCACTCCTTCCCTCCCTCCTCATCTCTCTTTACCACTCCTTCCTTCCCTCCCTCCCTCCCTCCTCATCTCTCTTACCACTCCCTCCCTCTCCCTCCCTCCCTCCCTCCCTCCCTCCCTCCCTCCCTCCCTCCCTCCCTCCCTCCCTCCCTCCCTCCCTCCCTCCCTCCCTCCCTCCCTCCCTCCCTCCCTCCCTCCCTCCCTCCCTCCCTCCTCATCTCTCTTTACTACTCCTGCCCTCCCTCCTCATCTCTCCTCACCACTCCTTCTGTCCCTCCTCATCTCTTTTACAACTCCTTCCCTCCCTCCTCATCTCTCTTTACCACTCCTTCCATCCCTCCTCATCTCTCTTACCACTCCACCCTTCCCTCTTCATCTCTCTTTACCACTCCTTCCCTCCCTCCTCATCTCTCTTACCACTCCTTCCTTCCCTCCCTCCCTCCTCATCTCTCTTTACCACTCCTTCCCTCCCTCCTCATCTCTCTTCACCACTCCTTCCCTCTCTCCTCATCTCTCTTCACCACTCCTTGCCTCTCTCCTCATCTCTCGTCACCACTCCTTGCCTCTCTCCTCATCTCTCTTCACCACTCCTTCCCTCCCTCCTCATCTCTCTTACCACTCCACCCCTCCCTCCCCATCTCTCTTCACCACTCCTTGCCTATCTCCTCATCTCTCTTACCACTCCTTCCCTCCCTCCTCATCTCTCTTTACCACTCCTTCCCTCCCTCCCTCCTCATCTCTCTTACCACTCCTTTCCTCCCTCCTAATCTCTCTTCACCACTTCTTCCCTCCCTCTTCACTCTCTTTACCACTCCTTCCCTCCCTCCTCATCTCTCTTCACCACTCCTTGCCTCCCTCCTCATCTCTCTTCCCCACTCCTTGCCTCCCTCCTCATCTCGCTTACCACTCCTTCCCTCCCTCCTCATCTCTCTTCACCACTCCTTGCCACTCTCCTCATCTCTCTTCACCACTCCTTGCCTCTCTCCTCATCTCTCGTCACCACTCCACCCCTCCCTCCCTCATCTCTCTTTACCACTCCTTCCCTCCCTCCTCATCTCTCTTACCACTCCTTCCTTCCCTCCCTCCCTCCCTCCTCATCTCTCTTTAACCACTCCTTCCCTCCCTCCTCATCTCTCTTCACCACTCCTTCCCTCTCACCTCATCTCTCGTCACCACTCCTTGCCTCTCTTCTCATCTCTCTTCACCACTCCTTCCCTCCCTCCTCATCTCTCTTACCACTCCACCCCTCCCTCCTCATCTCTCTTCACCACTCCTTGCCTATCTCCTCATCTCTCTTACCACTCCTTCCCTCCCTCCTCATCTCTTTACCACTCCTTCCCTCCCTCCCTTTCTCTCTTTACCACTCCTTCGCCTCCCTCCCTCCTCATCTCTTACCACTCCTGCCTCCTCCTAATCTCTCTTCACCACCCTTTCCCTCCCTCTTNATCTCTTTTACCACTCCTTCCCTCCCTCCTCATCTCTCTTTACCACTCCTTCCTTCCCTCCCTCCCTCCCTCCTCATCTCTCTTAACCCCTCCCTCCCGCCTCCTCCCCCCCTCCCCCTCCCCTCCCCTCCCTCCCTCCTCCCTCCCTTCCCTCCCTCCCTCCTCCCTCCTCATCTCTCTACTACTACTCCTGCCCTCCCTCCTCATCTCCTCTTACCACTCCTTCCCTCCCTCCTCATCTCTCCTCACCACTCCTTCTGTCCCTCCTCATCTCTTTTCAAAAACTCCTTCCCTCCCTCCTCATCTCTCTTTACCACTCCTTCCATCCCTCCTCATCTCTCTTACCACTCCACCCTTCCCTCTTCATCTCTCTTTACCACTCCTTCCCTCCCTCCTCATCTCTCTTACCACTCCTTCCTTCCCTCCCTCCCTCCTCATCTCTCTTTACCACTCCTTCCCTCCCTCCCTCCCTCCCTCCCTCCTCATCTCCTCTTACCACTCCTTCCCTCCCTCCTCATCTCTCTTTACCACTCCTCCCTCCCTCCTCATCTCTCTTACCACTACTTTCCCTCCCTCCTCATCTCTCTTACCACTCCTTCCCTCCCTCCTCATCTCTCTTACCACTCCTTCTGTCCCTCCTCATCTCTTTTACCACTCCTTCCCTCCCTCCTCATCTCTCTTTACCACTCCTTCCCTCCCTCCTCATCTCTCTTACCACTCCAACCCTCCCTCCTCATCTCTTAATACCACTCCTTCCCTCCCTCCCCTCCCTCCCTCCTCATCTCTCTTACCACTCCTTCCCTCCCTCTCATCTCTCTTTTACCACTCCTTCCCTCCCTCCTCATCTCTCTTACACTACTTTCCCTCCCTCCTCATCTCTCTTCACCACACCTTCTGTCCCTCCTCATCTCTTTTACCACTCCTTCCCTCCTCCTCATCTCTCTTTACACTCCTTCCTTCCCCCCTCCCTCCTTCCTCTCTCTCTCTTACCACTCCCTCCCATGAATCCCCTCCCTACCCCCTCCCTCCCTTCCCTCCCTCCCTCCCTCCCTCCCTCCCTCCCCTCCCTCCCTCCCTCCCTCCCTCCCTCCTCCCTCCCTCCTCCTCCCGCCATACCCTCCCTCCCTCCGCCTCCCTGTCCTCCTCCCTCCTCAATCTCTCTTTACGACTCCCTGCCCATCCTCCTCATCTCGCCTCACCAACATCCGTCTGTCCCTCCTCATCTCTTTTAACAACGCCTTCCCTCCCTCCTCATCTCTCTCTTTACCACTCCTTCCAGTCCATCCTCATCTCTCTTACACCATCCACCCCGTCCCTCTTCAATCTCTCTTACCAACTACCTTCCCTCCCTCCTCATCTCTCTTACCACTCCTTCCTTCCCCTCCCGTCCCTCCTCAATCTCTCTTTACCCCTCTTTAAACCACTCCTGGTCCTCCCTCTCATCTCTCTTCAACACTCCTTCCCTCGCACTCCTCATCTCTCTGACCCTCTCTTCACCACTCCTTGCCTCTCTCCTCTATCTCGTTCGTCACCACTTCCTTGCCTCCTCATCTCTCTTCACTCTCTTCACCACTCCTTCCCTCCCTCCTCATCTCTCTTACCTACCACTCCACCCCTCCCTCCCCATCTCTCTTCACCACTCCTTGCCTATCTCCTCATCTCTCTTACCACTCCTTCCCTCCCTCCTCATCTCTCTTTACCACTCCTTCCCTCCCTCCCTCCTCATCTCTCTTACCACTCCTTTCCTCCCTCCTAATCTCTCTTCACCACTTCTTCCCTCCCTCTTCATCTCTCTTTACCACTCCTTCCCTCCCTCCTCATCTCTCTTCACCACTCCTTGCCTCCCTCCTCATCTCTCTTCCCCACTCCTTGCCTCCCTCCTCATCTCGCTTACCACTCCTTCCCTCCCTCCTCATCTCTCTTCACCACTCCTTGCCACTCTCCTCATCTCTCTTCACCACTCCTTGCCTCTCTCCTCATCTCTCGTCACCACTCCACCCCTCCCTCCTCATCTCTCTTACCACTCCTTCCCCCCTCCTCATCTCTCTTACCACTCCTTCCTTCCCTCCCCCCCTCCTCCTCATCTCTCTTACCACTCCTTCCCTCCCTCCTCATCTCTCTTCACCACTCCTTCCTCTCTCCTCATCTCTCGTCACCACTCCTTGCCTCTCTTCCTCATCTCTCTTCACCACTTCCTTCCCTCCCTCCTCTCTCTCTTACCATCTCCACCCCCTCCCTCCTCATCTCTCTTCACCACTCCTTGCCTATCTCCTCATCTCTCTTACCACTCCTTCCCTCCCTCCTCATCTCTTTTACCACTCCTTCCCTCCCTCCTTTTCTCTCTTTACCACTCCTTCCCTCCCTCCCTCCTCATCTCTCTTACCACTCCTTGCCTCCCTCCTAATCTCTCTTCACCACTTCTTCCCTCCCTCTTCATCTCTCTTTACCACTCCTTCCCTCCCTCCTCATCTCTCTTACCACTCCTTGCCTCCCTCCCTTCTCATCTCTCTTTACCACTACTTCCCTCCCTCCTCATCTCTCTTCACCACACCTTCTGTCCCTCCTCATCTCTTTTACCAACTCCGTCCTCCCTCCTCATCTCTCTTTAACCACTCCTTCCCTCCCTCCTCATCTCTCTTACCAACTCCTTCCTTCCCTCCCTCCCCATCCCTCCTCATCTCGCTTACATCTCTCTACCCTCCCTCCCTCCCTCCCTCCCTCCCTCCCTCCATCTCCCCCTCCCTCCCTCCCCCTCCCTCCCCTCCCTCCCTCCCTCCCTCCCTCCCTCCCTCCTCCCTCCCTCCCTCCCTCCCCTCCTCCCTCCTCAATCTCTCTTTAACTACTCCTTCCCTCCCTTCCTCATCTCTCTTACACTCCTTCCCTCCCTCCTCATCTCTCCTCACACTCCTTCTGTCCCTCCTCATCTCTTTTACCACTCCTTCCCTCCCTCCTCATCTCTCTTACCACTCCTTCCATCCCTCCTCATCTCTCTTACCACTTCCACCCCTTCCCTCTTCAATCTCCTCTTACCACTCCTTCCTCCCTCCTCATCTCTTTTACCACTCCTTCCTTCCCTCCCTCCCTCCCTCCTCATCTCTCTTTACCACTCCTTCCCTCCTCCTCATCTCTCTTCACCACTCCTTCCTCTCTCCTCATCTCTCTTCACCACTCCTTGCCTCTCTCCTCATCTGCTCTTCACCAACTCCTTGGCCTCTCTCTCATCTCTCGTCACCACTCCTTGCCTCCTCCTCATCTCTCTTCACACTCCTTCCCTCCCTCCTCATCTCTCTTACCCACTCCACCCCTCCCTCCCCCATCTCTCTTCACCACTCCTTGCCTATCTCCTCATCTCTCTTACACTCCTTCCCTCCCTCCTCATCACTCTTTACCACTCCTTCCCTCCCTCCCTCCTCATCTCTCTTACCACTCCTTTCCTCCCTCCTAATCTCTCTTCACCACTTCTTCCCTCCCTCTTCATCTCTCTTTACCACTCCTTCCTCCCTCCTCATCTCTCTTCACCACTCCTTGCCTCCCTCCTCATCTCTCTTCCCCACTCCTTGCTCCCTCCTCATCTCGCTTACCACTCCTTCCCTCCCTCCTCATCTCTCTTTCACCACTCCTTGCCACTCTCTCCATCTCTCTTCACCACTCCTTGCCTCTCTCCTCATCTCTCGTCACCACTCCACCCCTCCCTCCTCATCTCTCTTTACCACTCCTTCCCTCCCTCCTCATCTCTCTTACCACTCTTCCTTCCCTCCCTCCCTCCCTCCTCATCTCTCTTTAACCACTCCTTCCCTCCCTCCTCATCTCTCTTCACCACTCCTTCCCTCTCTCCTCATCTCTCGTCACCACTCCTTGCCTCTCTTCTCATCTCTCTCTTCACCACTCCTTCCCTCCTCCTCATCTCTCTTTACCACTCCACCCCTCCCTCCTCATCTCTCTTCACCACTCCTTGCCTATCTCCTCATCTCTCTTTTCCACTCCTTCCCTCCCTCCTCATCTCTTTTACCACTCCTTCCCTCCCTCCCTTTCTCTCTTTACCACTCCTTCCCTCCCTCCCTCCTCATTCTTCTACCACTCCTTGCCTCCCTCCTAATCTCTCTTCACCACTTCTTCCCTCCCTCTTCATCTCTCTTTACCACTCCTTCCCTCCCTCCTCATCTCTCTTACACTCCTTGCCTCCCTCCCTGTCTATCTCTCTTTACCACTCCTTCCCTCCCTCCTCATCTCTCTTCACACTCCTTGCCCTCCCTCCTCATCTCTCTTCCCCACTCCTGCCTCCTCCTCATCTCGCTTACCACTCCTTCCCTCCCTCCTATCTCTCTTCACCACTCCTTGCCACTCTCCTCATCTCTCTTCACCACTCCTTGCCTCTCCTCATCTCTCGTCACCACTCCACCCCTCCCTCCTCATCTCTCTTTACCACTCCTTCCCTCCCTCCTCATCTCTCTTACCACGTCCTTCCTTCCCTCCCTCCCTCCTCATCTCTCTTTACCACTCTTCCCTCCCTCCTCATCTCTCTTCACCACTCCTTCTGTCCCTCCTCATCTCTTTTACCACTCCTTCCCTCCCTCCTCATCTCTCTTTACCACTCCTTCCCTCCCTCCTAATCTCTCTTCACCACTCCTTCCCTCTCTCCTCATCTCTCTTCACCACTCCTTCCTCCTCCTCATCTCTCTTACCACTCCTTCCCTCCCTCCCTCCTCATCTCTCTTTACCACTCCTTCCCTCCCTCCCTCCTCATCTCTCTTACCACTCCTTCCTTCCTTCCCTCCCTCCCTCCCTCCCTCCCTCCTCATCTCTCTTTACCACTCCTTCCCTCCCTCCTCATCTCTCTTTACCACTCCTTCCCTCCCTCCTCATCGCTCTTACCACTCCTTCCCTCCCTCCTCATCTCTCTTTACCACTCCTTCCATCCCTCCTCATCTCTCTTACCACTCCACCCCTCCCTCCTCATCTCTCTTTACCACTCCTTCCCTCCCTCCTCATCTCTCTTACCACTCCTTCCTTCCCTCCCTCCCTCCCTCTCATCTCTCTTTACCACTCCTTCCCTCCCTCCTCATCTCTCTTCACCACTCCTTCCCTCTCTCCTCATCTCTCGTCACCACTCCTTGCCTCTCTCCTCATCTCTCTTCACCACTCCTTGCCTCTCTCCTCATCTCTCTTCACCACTCCTTGACTCTCTCCATTTCCTACTCTGTCTTTTTTACCTTTATTTCTCACTTTTGTTCATTGTCCTCCACCACCCTTCTCCTGTCCTCTGTCCCTCACCGTGCAGAGTCATATTTCATATTTTATTAGGATCCCCATTTGCTACTGCTAAAGCAGCATCTGCTCTTCCTAGGGTCGACAAAGGTGGTGCTTGACACAACGCTGACCATTTTTCCATGTTAGCGTTGTGTCAAGCACCACCTTTGTGGTGGTGAAAACATTGGAAGGTGTTTAGGGATGGGCTTTGGCAGAGCTTTTTGAGGGAGTGCTACTTGTCTGCTACCTCTGTTCGGTGCAGATTTGAACATCTCAGTCCTAAAATCCTGAACTGAATAGCTGGTCAGCTCACACAAGATTTGGTTCTGGGTTCCAAGATCGCTCTGTCCTGCGTTTCCCCCCTTGTCATTTCTCTCCTTCTTTGGTTTGCCGCTCCCTCGCCCTCCATCTCGCTCAGGAGCTTGGCTCCCAGGCTGACAGGCTGAGAATGTGACAGGATTAGATGGCAAGGCTGCCCATTTAGAGAGAGAGAGAGAGAGAGAGAAGAGAGAGAAGAGAGAGAAGAGAGAGAAGAGAGAGAGAGAGAGAGAGAGAGAGAGAGAGAGAGACTGAGAGAGAGACTGAGAGAGAGACTGAGAGAGAGAGAGCGAGAGAGAGAGACTGAGAGAGAGAGACTGAGAGAGAGACTGAGAGAGAGACTGAGAGAGAGAGAGAGAGAGAGAGAGACTGAGAGAGAGAGAGACTGAGAGAGAGACTGAGAGAGAGACTGAGAGAGAGAATGAGAGACTGAGAGAGACCATGATCACACATCCGCAGGATTTCCATTTCTGATTCCACAAGTTAAAGCGGGAGGCAACTACTAACATTAGATACATTGATTTAAATATGAGGACTAGAATAGGTTATAATCATCAACTCATTAACTTACAAACATAACAGATCATCCTGCATCATCTATAAATAGCTATAATAGCCAGCTGCAACATTTATTTTTTCCCAATATTTCTAGGGTTTAGCTATATTCAAGGACAAATCCAGTGGTACATTACGAGCGATCCTATTGGATTTCCTGCATTGCTCTGATTGGCTCACCGCTTAACAGAAGAAGAAAAAAATAGAGCACTGTCCTATTTTCTACTCATTCGCACTCTGCAATAGCAAACGCAGTGTAGGCACTGGGAATTTACCCATGATGCCCAATGGCAATCTACCAGTTTACTTGCTGAGTTGCTGCAAGTGTCTGAATGTAGTGACAGAGGGAGAGAGGGTAGGAGGGAGAAAGGAGTTGGGAGGGAGAGAAATAGAGTGGGAGAGAGGGTG
Organism: Oncorhynchus kisutch; assembly: GCF_002021735.2. NCBI lineage: Eukaryota > Metazoa > Chordata > Actinopteri > Salmoniformes > Salmonidae > Oncorhynchus > Oncorhynchus kisutch. Next base: position 19,749,649 of record NC_034176.2, on the reverse strand, counting down.
GGAGAGAGAGAGATGAGTTGGGAGGGAGAGAAAGAGAAAGAGAGAGTTAGGGGGAGAGAGGATGGGATAGTGTGAAATCCCTGCAATTATGACCGTATTAGAAGTTATGGCTCAGATCAATTCTGCCTATTGCTGCAATGCATGAAACCAGATGAAATATGACTTCCATATGTTAACAGTGTTACAGTACAGAGTACAGTGTGTGTGTGTGTGTGTGTGTGTGTGTGTGTGTGTGTGTGTGTGTGTGTGTGTGTGTGTGTGTGTGTGTGTGTGTGTGTGTGTGTGTGTGTGTGTGTGTGTGTGTGTGTGTGTGTGTGTGCATGCGCGTGTGTGTGTGTGTAGATATGTTTAACTATTGTGATGGAACATTTTATGTTGGTGCTTTTCTATATATACATTTCTGTGTTCCCTGTTTGTGATTTTCTATAAATTGAACGAATCCTCACTATCAGTGTCTGTAATTTTCTCTAAACCTTGTTTAGAAAAGGATATCTCAATTTCAAGGTCTGAGCTTGGAGAGAAGAAGCCTCTTGAGATATTGGTCTGTCACATGCATGACCCAGTATTGGTTGGTCACATGAATGAAGCAAATGTTAATGATTCATTAATTATGAATAAGCTAAATCATGCAAATATGAATTATCTGCAGGATATAAGAGAACTAAATGGGACTGCCCCATTGGAGCTCCTGATCGTCATGTGTACATGGTGTATCGAGATGGTTGGAACCTCTCCAGCGCGCTGATAATAAACAATGATTCATTTAAGATTGACTTTGAGTGTGCCTGTGTAAGAATTTCCACAACAATTTGGTGTCACAAACTGTATGATTGATTCTGCCTGCTGAGCTTTTCAGTGGGGGTCTTTGACGAAAACCAGTGGCGCATTTTATGAAGCATGATGGAAATTCCCGACCGACCAAAAGACCACGAGATCTGCCCAGACCTGCCCCTTACTGTTAGCTGCCCAGGAGGAGACACATCGTCCGCAAATAATTGTGGGGTGGCAACTGAAATCAATTTGAAATCATTTGTATAAAAAATAAAATACAAATATTATCAAACCAATAAATATAGTATTAAGTAATAGCACAAGGTGCTATTCTATATGTATGGGAAGCGGCAAGACTATAAAGTCTATAGAGACTATAGCAGTTATGACTATTATATAGACTATTGATACTGTGGATGCTGAGGGACTATAGATTCTGTAGGGACCATAGACGCTATAACTATAGGGACTATGGATGCTATTGTGACTATGGATGCTCAGGGACTATAGATGCTCACGGACTACAGATCCTCAGGGACTATGAATACAGTAGACACTGTGGTGACTGTAGAGATTTTAGAGGGAACCTTGAAGAGACATATGGCGTGGAAGAAGGCTAGAGCTAGTCTTAAAGAGAAGGCTAGAGCTAGTCTTAAAGAGAAGGCTAGAGCTAGTCTTAGAGAGAAGGCTAGAGCTAGTCTTAAAGAGAAGACTAGAGCTAGGCATAAAGAGAGGGCTAGAGCTAGTCTTAAAGAGAAGGCTAGAGCTAGTATTAAAAAGAAGGCTAGAGCTAGTCTTAAAGAGAAGGCTAGAGCCAGTCTTAAAGAGAAGGCTAGAGCTAGTCTTAAAGAGAAGAATAGAGCTAGTCTTAAAGAGAAGGCTAGAACTAGTCTTAAAGAGAAGGCTAGAGCTAGTCTTAGAGAGAAGGCTAGAGCTAGTCTTAGAGAGAAGGCTAGAACTAGTATTAAAGAGAAGGCTAGAGCTAGTCTTAAAGAGAAGGCTAGAACTAGTCTTAGAGAGAAGGCTAGAGCTAGTCTTAGAGAGAAGGCTAGAACTAGTATTAAAAAGAAGGCTAGAGGTAGTCTTAAAGAGAAGGCTAGAGCTAGTCTTAGAGAGAAGGCTAGAGCTAGTCTTAAAAAGAAGGCTAGAGCCAGTCTTAAAGAGAAGGCTAGAGCTAGTCTTAAAGAGAAGGCTAGAGCTAGTTTTAGAGAGAAGGCTAGAGCTAGTCTTAGAGAGAAGGCTAGAGCTAGTCTTAAAGAGAAGGCTAGAGCTAGTCTTAGAGAGAAGGCTAGAGCTAGTCTTAAAGAGAAGGCTAGAGCTAGTCTTAAAGAGAAGGCTAGAGCTAGTATTAAAGAGAAGGCTAGAGCTAGTCTTAAAGAGAAGGCTAGAGCTAGTCTTAAAGAGAAGGCTAGAGCTAGTCTTAGAGAGAAGGCTAGAGCTAGTCTTAAAGAGAAGGCTAGAGCTAGTCTTAAAGAGAAGGCTAGAGCTAGTCTTAAAGAGAAGGCTAGAGCTAGTCTTAGAGAGAAGTCAGTTAAGAACAAATTCTTATTTACAATGATGGTCTACCCCGGTCAACCCCTAACCCGGACAACGCTGGGCCAATTGTGCACCTCCTTATGGAACTCCCAATCACAGCCAGTTGGGATAGAGCTTGGAATCGAACCAGGGTCTGCAGTGATGCCTCTAGCACTGAGATGCAGTGCCTTAGACTGCTGCACCACTCGGGTTAAGGTTAGAATTTGTGTTATGTTTAGAATTAGGTTTAGGAGCTGGGGTTAGTTTTAGGGTTAGGAGCTAGGGTTAGGTTTGGGTTTTGGGGTAAAGGTTAATATTATTTTGAATGGGACTGAATTGTGTGTCCCCACAAGGTCAGTTATACAACACTGGGTGTGTGTGTGTGTGAATGTGCATTGGCAGCACATCAACATGATTATACCCCTGTGTGTAATGGCAGAGATTAGTTAGCAGCTCCTGCATGATAGGGCCATTCTTTCTGCCAATCTTTGGCTATAATGCACTACATGACCAAAAGTATGTGGACACCTGCTCATAGAACATCTCATTCCAAAATCATGGGCATTAATATGGAGTTGGTCACCCTTTGCTGCTATAACAGCCTCCACTCTTCGGGAAAGGCTTTGAACTTGACGTTGGAACATTGATGTTGGGACTTGCTTCCATTCAGCCACAAGAGTATTAGTGAAGTCGGCACTGATGTTGGCTGATTAGGCCTGGCTTGCAGTCGGCGTTCCAATTCACCCAAAGGTGTTTAATGGGGTTGAGGTCAGGGCACTGAGCAGGCCAGTCAAGTTCTTCCACACCAATCTCAACAAACCATTTCTGTATGGACCTCCCTTTGTGCACAGGGGCATTGTCATGCTGAAACAGGAAAGGGCCTTCCCTAAACTGTAACCACAAAGTTGGAAGCACAGAATAGTTTCGAATGTCATTGTATGCTGTAGCGTTAAGATATCCCTTTACTGGAACTAAGGGCTTCGTTAGTGAGGCAGGCCAAAACTATCATACACGGAAGGAGTAAATTACAGGAAAATAGAGCTCTGAATAGAAGTGTGTCACAAAACAAACAATACCTCACAATGATGGGATGAAAATAACTGAATTAAATAGTGTGTGAAAATGACATACAAGTGTCTGAACAGGTGATCAGAATTCAGTTGATTGGGATCTGGAGATTGAGCTGCTTTCAGGGGATCTATGTGTTTGAGAGGGTGAGTTGGAAGCAGACGTTACACTGTGCGGCTACTCAGCCATGGAAACCCATTTCATTATGCTCCCAACGAACAGTTCTTGTGCTGACATTGCTTCCAGAGGCAGTTTGAAACTTGACAGTGATTGTTGCAACCGAGGACTGTGTGCTCAATTTTATACACCTATCAGCAACGGGTGTGGCTGAATTTGCCCGAATCCGCTAATTTTAATCCACTAACTTTCATATATAGTGTATGTTCGAATATCCACACAAAGCATACCACTTAGAATGCATGTGCAGTTACAGTTTCAACCTTGGACAACATTTTCCTGTGAAGCCCAATTCCCAATTCAACCACCGGCGAAATCCCTTCACAATGATCTCAAACTGTTTTTCCAATAAACAATGAAGCTAAATACAGACTGCCTCTTGCTAATCAGGAAACTCTACCCCATAATGACAAAGCGAAAACAGGTTTATAGAAATTATTAAAAATGAAAAACAGAAATACCTTATTTACATAAATATTCTGAGCTTTTGCTGTGAGACTCGAAATTGAGCTCAGGTGCAACCTGTTTCCATTGATTATCCTTGAGATGTTTTTACAACTTGATTGGAGTCCACCTGTGGTAGATTCAATTGTTTGGACATGATTTGAAAAGGCACCTGTCTATATAAGGTCCCACAGTTGACAGTTCATGTCAGAGCAAAAAAACAAGCCGTGAGGTGGAAGGAATTTTCCATAGATCTCCGAGACAGGATTGTGTTGAGACACAGATCTGGGGAAGGGTACCAAAATAAATCTGCAGCATTGAAGGTCCCCAAGAAGACAGTGGCCTCCATCATTATTAAATGGAAGAAGTTTGGAACCAACAAGACTCTTCCTAGAGCTGGCCGCCTGGCCAAACTGAACAATCGGGGGAGAAGGGCTTTGGTCAGGGAGGTGACCAAGAACCCAATGGTCACTCTGACAGAGCTCCTCTGTGGAGATGGGAGAACCTTCCAGAAGGACAACCATCTCTGCAGCACTCCACCAATCAGGCCTTTATGGTAGAGTGGCCAGACGGAAGCCACTCCTCAGTAAAAAGCACATGACAACCCGCTTGGAGTTTGCCAAAAGGCACCGAAAGACTCTTTGGCCTGAATGCCAAGCATCACGTCTGGAGGAAACCTGGTACAATCCCTACAGTGAAGCATGGTGGTGGCAGCATCATGCTGTGGGGATGTTTTTCAGTGGCAGGGACTGGGAGACTAGTCAGGATCAAGGGAAAGATGAACGGAGCAAAGTACAGAGAGGTCCTTGATGAAAACCTGCTCCAGAGCTCTCAGGACCTCAGACTGGGGCAAAGATTCAACGACCCTAAGCACACAGCCAAGACAATGCAGGAGTGGCTTCGGGACAAGTCTCTGAATGTCCTTGGGCGGCCCATCCAGAGCCTGGATTTGAACCTGATCAAACGTCTCTGGAGAGACCTGAAAATAACTGTGCAGCAATGCTGCGCATCCAACCTGACAAAGCTTGAGAGGATCTGCAGAGAAGAATGGGAGAATCTCCCCAAAAAGCGTCATACTCACAAAGATTCGCTACCAAAGGTGCTTCTACAAAGTACTGAGTAAAGGGTCTGAATACTTATGTAAATGTGATATTTCAGTTTTAAATGTTTTATAAATGTGTAAATAAAATGTTTTTGCTTTGTCATTATGGGGTATTGTGTGTAGGTAGATGAGGATTTTATTTATTTATTCCATTTTAGAATAAGGCTGTAACGTAACAAAATGTGGAAAAAGTCAAGGGGTCTGAATACTTTCCCAATGCACTGTATATTATTTAGTATATGTAAAGACAACATTACATTAAGAATAGTCTGGTGGGTGACAATATTAGCCTATCACTTGTGAATGATGTATTATCACTTGTGAATGATGCCCAGCCTGTGCAGTAAGGCAAGAAACAACACAAGGCTTTTTTTGCAACTTTTTCAAATCATAGTCACACACCTCATGTAGCCTAGCCCACAGGCATATGTTTGATGAGGTTTGTACCACAACTAAAGTGGACAAATAACTTCTTCAAATTAAGTACATTAATCCGCATTAAAACCAGAGTAGAGCCTAACTGGCATACATGTGTATGTGTGTGAGATTTGGGGAAGTTTGGAGAAAATAATTTTAACGATAAAAATGCACCTTTGTAATAAAGCATTACATTACTAATCGCATATGAGGTCAGTGTTTTCTTGCTAATTGCATTTTGGAACATTAGCGCTTATAGCCTACTGCTGTGTGAGCATTGCTGTGCTTATAATATGAAGAAATAGCCTAATAGTTTATCAACATTATAAGCTAAACATTTTGATTTGTTGCGTTTGCTTCATTGCTTTGAAAAGGTTTTTTGATGCGATTGGTTGTATTCATTTGGGATCTATCGTATCCTACAACTCTCGCAGAGTAAGTTTGGAATATTTATTTTCTTGCACAGAAGGACACGTTGACCAATATAATAGGTCAACATTTGCATTATGGGGGATATTAGATTGACATAGGCTAGTGTTTTTGCTGTTCTTTAGGTCAACTCATCTTGTTGGCTGACGAAAAGGAAATGTGGACAGTTCTTCCAATACGCGCTCAGTTACGTCCCGGATGTTTGTCTTCACTTAGCCAACTTCTTAGCTGAGATGCCTGTGAGAAGGAACCGATCCCGTTACAGGCATTGGCTGATAAGAAATTAAATATCTGACAGCGCCATGTGAGTGGGAAGTGCTTCAGAGCACCGCAGCCAGGAGAAGGGAATTATACTTATTATATTCAGCCCAAGGGCACAACGGCCAATTTGGCCGCAAAAGGCATGGATTTTTTTGCGGCATTATGACCACACAAGCGGGATGCCGCCGGGAAATTCGAAGCCTGGTGAGAATATTATCAAGTGCTTGTCAAATTGTGAATGAGAGACTGATGAAATGTGTGCAGCCTGCACAATAAATAAATCAGAGCTCATTCCTTTCATGAAACTTTTTTCAAATCATCATTAGAGTCGCATCATGCAGCCTAAAGTTGTATTAATAACTCAAAATGAAGCATATAGGAGAACCTGTTTGTTTGTTATCCTCTCAACATAAAGTAGAGGCATGTGCGCACTTCCTTTGGAGAAAATATGCTTTCTATTTTATTCAGCAATGCAATTGCATGGAATTCAATCATAATATAAAATAATACAAAATAATACAATGGAATTGTAAGCAAATCTTGTCTGCTAAATGAACTAGTACAGCCCACAACCATATGGCATAGCCAGATCAGGGCCTAACATCAAATCAAATTATATTAGTCACATGCGCCGAATACAACAGGTGTATCCGTATTTTTTTAAACTGCGAGCCCCATTGTTGGTTAGGGGCTTGTAAGTAAGCATTTCACTGGAAGGTATTTGTGACTAATATGTGACTAACATGTGACTAATAAAAATGAATTTGATTTATGTAGCCCTTACAGTGAAACGCTAACATAAGGACAACTCAGAGTATGCTACTCTGTTCTTCTGAAATAGACTACATTTTCTTCATATCGTGTTTCTTTAGACCTGTCTAAAATAAATAGTGGATTCATTGTGATGGTGTAGGCTATATTACATTGATTTATTATACTTTTTAAAATGCAGATGTTCCCAAGGTCTGCATCAGTGGCTTGTAGGCTATGTGTGAGAAGCCAGGATGTGCTAAACTTGTTTACGTTAATTAACGGTCAATTACCGTGAGACCAGCAGTTATTTGCTTGACAATCACCTGCTGACAAAATGTCATGACTGCCACAGCCCTCAGTACTACTAACATATGTCCAGAGTGCATAAGAGGAGATTACCATGAATCAATGGTCATGTTGAATTTTACTGCGGTCGTGACTCATGAATGCCAGTGTGGCAGCTATATGGTCACTACAACAGGCCTAGTTGTGAGGTATGGGGTCCACTCACAAACCATTCATTCACAAAATGGGAGAAACAACCAACTGAAACTCTGCATGCATAATTCATCAAAAATATACTATGTCTACAAAGCAAAACCCCAAACAATGTATGCAGAGCAGAATTAGGACTATACTATCAAAATCCAGAAAAGGGACGTTAAATTTCACAACCACCTAAAAAGAAGCGATGCCCACACATTTCACCAAAAAGCCCTCACCTACAAAGAGATTAACCTAGAGAGGAGTCCCCTCAGCAAGCTGACTCTGGGGCTTTGTTCACAAACAGAAACAGACCCCACAGAGCCCCAGGCCAGCAACACAATTAAACCCAACCAAATTCTGAGAAAGCAAAAATATAACTATTTGACACACTGGAAAGAATTAACAAAAAAAGTGAGCAAACTAGAGTGCTATTTGGCCCTAAAAAGAATACCTGACCACTGTGACTGATGAAAAATGAAGGCAAGCTTTGACTATGTACAGTCTCAGTGAACATAGCCTTGAACACATACAGTATGTGTCACGACTCCTGCTGAAGTCAGCTCCTCTCCTTGTTCGGGCGGCGCTCGGCGGTCGACGTCACCAGTCTTCTTTCATTTTCCATTTGTTTTGTCTTGTTTTTCCACACACCTGTTTTACATCCCCTCATCACTCTATGTGTATATTGTCCTCTGTTCCCCCCATGTCTGTGTGTGTAATTGTTCGTTACGTGTCATGTGTGACGTTTCATGCTGGTTTTTCAATGGGTCTTTGGGTTTGGAACCCACGGGTTTGGAACCCATGGTATTGTATGCTGTACATTATTTGTGTGACGAGTGCACTATTCGCGTTTGCCTTTGGCGGGTGTGTCGTTACGCAGTTGCGTCCGACTGTTTTCCTTCTGCCAAATAAAGTGTGCCTGTTCACTCATCTCTGCTCTCCTGCACCTGACTTCAGTTAACCAGTTGCACACACTGCTGACAGTAGACAGACCTGGCTCTCAAGAGAAGACAGGCTATGTGCACACTGCCCACAAAATGAGGTGGAAACTGAGCTGCACTTCCTAACCTCCTGCCATGTTTGACCGTATTAGAGACACATATTTCCTCAGATTACACAGACCCACAAAGAATTTGAAAACAAATCCAATTTTGATAAACTCCCATATCCATTGGATAAATACCACAGTGTGCCATCACAGCAGCAACATTTGTGACCTGTTGCCACAAGAAAAGGGCAACCGGTGAAGAACAAACACCATTGTAAATACAACCCATATGTGCTTATTTATTTTCCCTATTTTTCTTCAGCTATTTGCACATTGTTACAACACTGTACATAGTAATTATTTAGAAACTTTTGTGAGTGTAATGTTTACTGTTCATTTGATTGTTTATTCCACTTTTGTTTATTATCTATTTCACTTGCCTCGTCAATGTAAACATATGTTTCCCATGCCAATAAAACCCTTTGAATTGTATTGAGAGAGGAGAGGAACATAGAGAGAGAGGGGGAGATAAAGAGAGAGGGGCGAGGGAGAGGGAGAGAGAGAGAGAGAAGAGAGATGTGAGGGAGAGAACGAGGGAATGGAGGAGTTGAAGAGGTGGATAGATGTAACCACAGCACCGGAGATGGGGTGGGAAACGAACAAGAAATGGGAGGAGAGAAGGAACAGGGGACAGAAATAGCCTTGTTCCATGGCAGTCACTTTCATTTTCCACATTCCAATATCCCACTTACCTCCCTGTCTCACTCACGCACACACAGACAAACCAACTCAAACCAACTTTTTTATGCGTGGCCTATAACTCATGACACACAATCTCATTTACCTTCTCCACACCATCTGTCTCTCTCTCGCTCTGCTCACTCACTCACATACAGTACCAGTCAAAAGTTTGGACACCTATTCATTCAAGGGTTTTTCTTTATTTGAACTATTTTCAACATTATAGAATAATAGTGAAGACATCAAAACTATGAAATAACACATATGGAATCATGTGGCAACTAAAAAAAGTATTAAACAAATCAAAATATATTTTATATTCTTCAAAGTAGCCACCCTTTGCCTTGATGACAGCTTTGCACACGCTTGACATTCTCTCAACCAGCTTCACCAGGAATGCTTTTCCAACAGTTCCCACATATGTTGAGCACCTGTTGGCTTCTTTTCCTTCACTCTGCGGTCTAACTCATCCCAAAACATCTCAATTGGGTTGAGGTCAGGTGATTGTCCATTGCTCATGTTTCTTGGCCCAAGCAAGTCTCTTCTTCTTATTGGTGTCCTTTCGTGTTGGTTTCTTTGCAGCAATTCGGCCTCTGAACAGTTGATGAGATGTGTCTGTAATTTCTAAAGCTGGTAACTTATCCTCTGCAGCAGAGGTAACTCTGGGTCTTCTTTTCCTGTGGCGGTCCTCATGAGAGCCAGTTTCACACACACACACACTTGAGAACAAACACACACACACACAGATATGAACATATGCTGTTGACTACATAGTCGTTGACAGCACTCCCAAATGGTCTGTCCTATCGCACCATTTCCCCAAACAGGAGAAGAGATAAGAGTGAGAGAAAAGGAACAACGTCTCATGGACAACAGCTTCATTAAGGAGAATGAAGGCTTAATACTGCAACACAGCTTTCAAAAACCAGCTGGGGTCTGCACTGAGGGTGTTTATTTTGTTGTGTTTGTGTGTGTGTGTGTGTGTGTGTGTGTGTGTGTGTGTGTGTGTGTGTGTGTGTGTGTGTGTGTGTGTGTGTGTGTGTGTGTGTGTGTGTGTGGTGTGTGTGTGTGTGTGTGTGTGTGTGTGTGTGTGTGTGTGTGTGTTCGATTTGGGAAATATATGGGAGGAAGCAGAACAGTAATAAAGCTGCTCTACAGGAATCACTGCTAATGACCTGAGAGAAACAATTACCACTAAGACAATACGCTTTGCTGGAGCGGTGAGAGAGAGAGAGAGAGAGAGAGAGAGAGAGAGAGAGAGAGAGAGAGAGAGAGAGAGAGAGAGAGAGAGAGAGAGAGAGAGAGAGAGACAGAGAGACAGAGAGAGAGAGACAGAGACAGAGAGAGAGAGAGAGAGAGAAAGAGAGAGAGACAGAGAGACAGAGAGAGAGAGACAGAGACAGAGACAGAGACAGAGAGAGAGAGAGAGAGAGAGAGAGAGAGAGAGAGAGAGAGAGAGAGAGAGAGAGAGACAGAGAGAGAGAGAGTGGGTAAGAGAGAGAGTGAGTGAGTGAGTGAGTGAGAGAGCAGGAGAGCGGGAGAGAGTGAGAGTGAGAGAGAGAGATTTCAGGTATTCTACAGGCTTGGGACCAAAAAAGACCAAGGCATTGATTCCCTATAAACAGTTCACAGAAGCCTTGGATTACACAAAAATATTTTGAAGGAAGAAAAGACTACAATATCTGTTTCCATTGAATCACTATGCGAACATGCACACAACTGAGACGGACTGGACATCAAAGAGTTACAATGCTGGATATCATTTCTTATTCTGTGGTTGACATTGTCAAAATGTCTGAAAAACTCTAAGCTGAATATACACAAGTGAGGATGGAAACCCTACAGAGGATGTCTATAGTTGCCATGGTAGAACAATCTCAAACCATTCTAGTGCACTTACGGGTGTGAGAGCACATGAGTAATACGATGCATGTGACANGGAAGAAAAGACTACAATATCTGTTTCCATTGAATCACTATGCGAACATGCACACAACTGAGACGGACTGGACATCAAAGAGTTACAATGCTGGATATCATTTCTTATTCTGTGGTTGACATTGTCAAAATGTCTGAAAAACTCTAAGCTGAATATACACAAGTGAGGATGGAAACCCTACAGAGGATGTCTATAGTTGCCATGGTAGAACAATCTCAAACCATTCTAGTGCACTTACGGGTGTGAGAGCACATGAGTAATACGATGCATGTGACATCAATCACAGTGGGACATCATTAGCAGAATGGACAGAATGTGAGAGATATATACGGATAGAAAGACCTTGGAAGGGAAAGAGCGAACCTAGGAAGAGAAATAGACATGTAGCCTTAATGTGGAGAGTCAAACATATGTTAGACATTAAAGAGATTTGCATGTTTAATCTCAGAGAAAAAAAAAGAGAGTGAGAGAGAGACGAAGACTGAGACAGAGAGCGAGAGAGAGACAAAGACAGAGACAGAGAGAAACAAAGACAGAGACAGAGAGCGAGAGAGAGCACGAGAGAGACAAAGACAGAGACATAGACACAGAGAGAGAGACGAGAGAGAGACAAAGACAAAGACAGAGAAAGAGAGCGAGAGAGAGAGAAAAACAGAGACAGAGAGATACAAAGACAGAGACAGAGAGCGAGAGAGAGTGCGAGAGAGACAAAGACAGAGACATAGACAGAGAGCGAGAGAGAGAGAGACAAAGACTGAGGCAGAGAGCAAGAGAGAGAGCGAGAGAGAGAGACAAAGACAGAGACAGAGAGAGAGACAAAGACAGAGACAGAGAGCGAGAGAGAGAGAAAGACGGAGACACAGAGCAAGAGAGAGAGCACGAGAGAGACAAAGACAGAGATCGGGAGAGAGACAAAGACAGAGACAGAGAACGAGAGAGAGCGCGAGAGAGACAAAGAATGAGACAGAGACAGAGAACGAGAGAGAGCGAGAGAGAGACAAAGACAGAGAGTGAGAGATAGAGACAAAGACAATGAGTGAGAGAGCATGAGAGAGAGACAAAGACAGAGACAGCGAGCGAGACAGCATGAGAGAGAAACAAAGACAGAGAGTGAGAGAGAGAGAGACAGAGAGTGAGAGAGAGAGAGACAAAGACAGAAACAGAGAGTGATAGACAAAGACAAAGACAGAGAACGAGAGAGCAAGAGAGAGCGAGCGAGACAAAGACAGAGACAGAGAGTGAGAGAGAGACAAAGACAGAGAGTGAGAGAGAGAGGACGAGAGAGAGAAAGACAGAGACCGAAAGTGAGAGACAAAGACAGAGAGCGAGCGAGAGAGACAATGACAGAGAGCGAGAAAGAGAGAGAGAGAGAGAGAGAGAGAGAGAGAGAGAGAGAGAGAGAGAGAGAGAGAGAGAGAGAGAGAGAAAGACAAAGACAAAGACAGAGAGAGAGAGAGAGAGAGAGAACGAAAGAGACAAGACAGAGACAGAGATCGAGAAAGGGTGAGAGAGAGACAAAGACAGAGAGTGAGAGAGACAAACAGCGAGAGAGACCGAGAGAGAGCGAGACAAAGACAAAGACAAAGAGAGAGAGCGAGAGAGATATAGACAAAGACAAAGAGAGAGAGCGAGAAAGAGAGAGACAAAGACAACGACAAAGAGAGAGAGCGAGAGAGCGAGAGAGAGAGAGAGCGAGACAAAGACAAAGAGAGAGAGAGCGCGAGAGAGAGCAGGGTTGCTTTTTTGCTAAGCTCTCTCAGATCAAAGCCAAGTATGTCTGTCTAGAAACATCCTTTTCTCTTTCACACCCCCTTACACTGAAAACCCATCTGGCTCAGTGTTCTGCTTTTGGGTTTCACACTGCAGTACTAAACCAGGCTCCTAACACTGGGAGTGGCAAAGAAAATAGAGATAGAAATAGAGATGACCATGATACTGACATGATACAAAGGGACAGGGTTGTATGGGCCCTATCTATAGATTGAAAAATCCCTTCCTGGCCCCTAGATAAAACCCCTTCCTGGCCCCTAGATAAAACCCCTTCCTGGCTCCTAGATAAAACCCCGTCCTGAACCCTAGATAAAACCCCTTCCTGGCCCCTAGATAAAACCCCTTCCTGGCCCCTAGATAAAACCCATTCCTGGCCCCTAGATACTGTATGATAGATGCATGACACTCTGTACGTGGAGTGGAGTCGAGCTCTCCCCCCACAGTTGAGCTGTAGTGTTAATTAAACTGGGTCAAGAAGCGGAGCCAACTAGCAGACGTTGCCACCTTTTCCCTTTTCGTTTCCAGCCTTTTAATCAGTCTACAGCAGTTAGATCATGACATGAACCAGTCCCGGTCTTAAGTGTTTCATACTGAGCTTACCAAAGATCCCTCAATTATTAACACGGACTCCATCAGGCTTCTAATGGCCAGCCTGTCATAGAGGACCAAGGCTATTCAGAGTCATTCCACACAAAGGCTAAAGTACATAATTCTACCGCACTGTTCGCTGTCCAGAGTGATGAAATTAAAAGTTTGTCCCATTATGACATTCCCCAACGGTAATACTCCTTAAAAAGCACTTCGCTTTGTCTCATTAGACCTAACGAAACCCCTTATCTGTGACTAGAATCACAATACAACTTGACTTCGCTCTTGGTGTTTTATAACCCAGAGAGAGCAAACAACCTTTGGTACAAGCTAAAAGTGTAAATTGGACATGTGTACAGTTTTCTACTTATCCTCTTGCTTCCCTTAAATCTTCGTTATTCTAACAGCCTTGAGTGTAATATACCACATGAACATAGATAAATCATCAAATAGAATTGTATTGATAAATTGATTTGACTATGCACAATTGGAAAGCTATAAATGCACACACTCAATAACATGCATGTCAAACACAAAGAACATTTAAACATTCAAGAATAATAATAAACATACCGTAGAAAACCTACATACACACCCTATGCACACACCAGGGTTTCATACACACACACACCTTATCCACACGCCAGGGTTTCACACACACCCTATGCACACACCAGGGTTTCATACACACACACACACCTTATGCACACACCAGGGTTTCACACACCCTATGCACACACCAGGGGTTCATACGCACACTGACACACACACACACACACACACACACACACACACACACACACACACACACACACACACACACACACACACACACACACACACACACACACACACACACACACACACACACACACACACACACACACACACACCTTATGCACACACCAGGGTTTCAAACACACACACACCCTATGCACACACCAGGGTTTCACACACCCTATGTAGACGCTAGGGTTTCATACACACACACACCTTATGCACACACCAGGGTTTCATACACACACACACCCTATGCACACACCAGGGTTTCACACACCCTATGTACACACCAGGGTTTCACACACACACACACACACACACACACACACACACACACACACACACACACACACACACACACACACACACACACGCACACACGCACACAGACAGACAGACAGACAGACAGACAGACAGACAGACAGACAGACACACACACAGGCACACACACACACACACACAGGCACACACGCACACACACCCTGTCCCCCTGTATTTCAACATGAGGTGAGCTAGCTGCTTGATGGAAGTAAATCTTGTAGAGGGAAAAGGTTTTGGTTGGGTGCACTGAGCATTATTAAATCAGTCTAATCGATTAGTCTAAGTGCTACCTTCTTACTGTGTGCTTAGAATGTGGAATGAGGCACTTTCATCTAGATGTAAGTATGTTGTGGGTGGGTGCCTGTGTGTGTGTGAGTGTGTGCGTAACTGAAAGGTTACTGGATCAAATCCCCAAGCTGACAAGGTAAAAATCTGTCGTTCTGCCCCTGAACAAGGCAGTTAACCCAGTCTTCCCTGGTAGGCCGTCATTGTAAATAAGAATTTGTTCTTAACTCACTTGCCTAGTTAAATAAAGGTTAAATAAAACATTTACCAGACATTTGAGAAGTTTACCGGACCCATATGCATTGGGTGTGTAACCAGATTAGGGCGTCCAACCACGGTGCTCAGAATGACACTGGGCGTCCACCCACGGTGCTCAGAATGACACTGGGCGTCCACCCACGGTGCTCAGAATGACACTGGGCGTCCACCCATGGTGCTCAGAATGACACTGGGCGTCCACCCACGGTGCTCAGAATGACACTGGGCGTCCACCCACGGTGCTCAGAATGACACTGGGCGTCCACCCACGGTGCTCAGAATGACACTGGGCGTCCACCCAGGTGCTCAGAATGACACTGGGCGTCCACCCACGGTGCTCACAATGACACTGGGCGTCCACCCACGGTGCTCACAATGACACTGGGCGTCCACCCACGGTGCTCAGAATGACACTGGGCGTCCACCCACGGTGCTCACAATGACACTGGGCGTCCACCCACGGTGCTCACAATGACACTGGGCGTCCACCCACGGTGCTCACAATGACACTGGGCGTCCACCCACGGTGCTCAGAATGACACTGGGCGTCCACCCACGGTGCTCAGAATGACTGAAATAATATTTATATTATGGTAAATCATCTTAACAGAACATGCAAGTCGAGGATGCAATGATGTGCTTCCTTACCGCGCACTTTGAAGATGTTAGAATAGCTGTCCACGTGTACGTTTCCTCAGCCAACAAGATGAGTAACAAACAGCAACATCACTAGCCTAATCATAGGAGGTGCGTGAGTTTCAGGTTTGGGGAAACACATTTTCACCATAAAAATGCACCTTCATATTAAAGCATTCCATGCATCATTACATTTGCAGACTTATGTAGATTTGATATTCATAATTTAGGCTAATAATGTAAATCACTATTTGCAAAAAATACAGTTGAATGCATGGCTGAGCACGTACAGAACAGGCTGTAGGCTATATCAGGTAAGTTTCTTCTTTCTTTACACAGGAAAACACATTTCACGCAATTCTACTACACTTTATCTGACTGAAGACATTAGCAGAATATTTTTTAGCAGCCTACTCTGCTGACATTGACAAACAGATCAATAAAAACGACCTTGTCCGTATAATAGGCCTATGAGAAGGGGAAGGGGAGACATACAGAATATGACATCCATCTAAACTGGAGGAGGACATGAAAAGGGGAAGCTAATGATCCTCTGTGGCCAAGTCATGCATGTTTCAGTTTAGACAGGAGTAGGCTAATTAGGCTATATAATCTTGGCAATTTAATTCAATTTACTTAGGGAAAGCTTAGCTTCCCCTAGACTTATGGATGCGCCGCCTATGAGTCTATGCCAATCTACTATCCCCCATAGTAGAAAAGTTGACCTTTTCTAGTGGTCAGCTTGTCGAGAAAGAAATAGCCCAAACAGACTCTGGGACAGTTGTGGGACAACTAACTGAAATGTATGTAGTGCTTTATCCGGGTAGCCGGAAAGTAGAGCATTGCAGTAGTCTAACCTAGAAGTGACAAAAGCATGGATGAATTTTTCTTCATCATTTTTAGACAGAAAGTTTCAGATTTTTGCAATGTTACGTAGATGGAAAAAAGCTATCCTTGAAAAAGTCTTGATATGTTCGTCAAAAGAGAGATCAGGGTCCAGAGTATAGGGTGTGTGAAACCCTGGTGTGTGCATAGGGTGTATGAAACCCTGGTGTGTGCATAGGGTGTATGAAACCCTGGTGTGTGCATAGGGTGTATGAAACCCTGGTGTGTGCATAGGGTGATTGAAACGCTGGTGTGTGCATAGGGTGTATGAAACCCTGGTGTGTGCATAGGGTGTATGAAACCCTGGTGTGTGCATAGGGTGATTGAAACGCTGGTGTGTGCATAGGGTGTATGAAACCCTGGTGTGTGCATAGGGTGTATGAAACCCTGGTGTGTGCATAGGGTGTATGAAACCCTGGTGTGTGCATAGGGTGTATGAAACCCTGGTGTGTACATAGGGTGTATGAAACCCTGGTGTGTACATAGGTTATGTGTGAAACGCTGGTGTGTGCATAGGGTGTGTGAAACCCTGGTGTGTGCATAGGGTGTGTGAAACCCTGGTGTGTGCATAGGGTGTGTGAAATCCTGGTGTGTGCATAGGGTGTGTGAAACCCTGGCGTGTGTATAGGGTGTGTGTGAAACCCTGGTGTGTGCATAGGGTGTGTGTGTGTATGAAACCCTGGGGTATGAAATAGTGTGTGTGTGTGTGTGTGTGTGTGTGTGTGAAACCCTGGTGTGTGCATAGGGTGTGTGTATAGGGTGTGTGAAACCCAGGTGTGTGCATAGGGTGTGTGCAACCCTGGTGTGTGTATAGGGTGTGAGTGTGTGTATGAAACCCTGGTGTGTGTGTGTGTGTGTGTGTGTGTGTGTGTGTGTGTGTGTGTGTGTGTGTGTGTGTGTGTGTGTGTGTGTGTGTGTGTGTGTGTGTGTGTGTGTGTGTGTGTGTGAAACCCTGGTGTGTGCATAGGGTGTGTGTGTGTGTGTGTGTGTGTGTGTGTGTGTGTGTGTGTGTGTGTGTGTGTGTGTGTGTGTGTGTGTGTGTGTGTGTGTGTGTGTGTGAAACCCTGGTGTGTGCATAGGGTGTGTGTGTGTGTGTGTGTGTGTGTAGAGGGTGCATAAGAGTGTCATGACAAGGGGCGATGACTTCTGGGACCACGAACCAATGGCCAAACAGGCCACACACACTCACGCATGTACGTACCACATGCACGCAGGCACCACACACACCCACACACAACACAGCACAAATACACACACACATTCAAAAACAAACACAAGTACATTTTATTCTAACTGCCCTGCAGGGTACCATACTACATGTTGAACTGTCTACTGAGATTCCATAAAGCACAGCTCTGGCGGCAGATACATTACTTCCTCCTTATACATGATCAAATAGTCTTCCATCCCAAGAAAGACCCATAACTTCCCACCCACTGACTGACGGCAGCAGAGACAAAGTACTGGGGATCAAAGGTCCATGCAGAGAGACAGTCCTGGGGGTCCAAGGTCCATACAGGTAGACAGTCCTGGGGGTCCAAGGTCCACACAGAGAGACAGTCCTGGGGGTCCAAGGTCCATGCAGAGAGACAGTCCTGGGGGTCCAAGGTCCACACAGAGAGACAGTCCTGGGGTCAAAGGTCCACACAGAGAGACATACATTTGCTGATGTCATGGATAATGGGCTAGGGGTTGGAGTGGGGGTGGATTGGTACACTTTTAAAAAACGAATTGCTATCTAGAACCTAAAAAGGATATTTGACTGTCCCCATAGGATAACTATTGGAAGAACCCTTTTTGGTTCAATGTAGAACCCTTTTCACAGAGGGTTTTACAAGGAACCAAAAAGGATTCTACCTAGAACCAAAAAGGGTTCTCCTATGGGGACAGCCAAAGAACCCTTTTGGAAGCCTTTTTTCTAAGAGTGTAGAGGGAGCGTGGGCAGGGGCTTGAAAATGACTTTCTTCCAGGACCACAGGAGTGAGATTTGAACATGCGCACATTGGGGTTATTATGGTTCACCAAGCATCGGACCCAGGCCCATCCTCAGTGCCCCAATAGCAATCATCTTTACCGTGCTTCTGTTTTGGAAGTTTTCGGAGCATGATAGACAGGTGATATACAGCACTGGAAATAGAGACAAAACACAGCTACAGTAGGCCCATATTTAAGTGGCACAACATCTTATTCAGACTGTTTATTTCCAACTATTACTTTGTTTTCTCAGAAAGCGTTTCAAATCTGAAAGCAAATACTGTCTGAGAACGAGCCCTTTCATTTCAGATGCCTAGTGGGAGCCATGCCAACGGGAAATAAACGTCTGAGAGTGAAAACAAACGACTGAGGTCTTAATTGCGAGCTTGTGTTCTTCGCTTGCCTAGTTAGTGAAATAATGTCTTAATTGTAATTTCATGCGTGTAGCGTTTGATTAATTTAGACATGAAGGTGAAAGCTTTCCAAGGCTCCTGGAGTAGGCTGAAGTGTGTTTTAACACCAAAGTGCACAAAAGTTAGAGACTGTCAGGAGGTGGATCAGGCGCAGGAGAGCAGAGATGAGTGTACAAGGTATTTAATTCCACGACAGCACCAGTATACAGACAATACTCACGGTGCAGAGAAATACCAGTCACTCGAAAATAACAGGCGTAAATACATAACCCAGCAAACAATAACCAGCCGACAAGAACCGACATGAACAATATATAAACACGCACACTAACATGTAGGAAACAGAGGGTTAAATAATGAACATGTCATTGGGGAATAGAAACCCGGTGTGTAGAAAACAAAGACAAAACAAATGGAAAATGAAAAGTGGATCTGCGATGGCTAAAAGACCGGTGACGTCGAACGCCGAACGTCGCCCGAACAAGGAGAGGGACCGACTTCGGCGGAAGTCGTGACAGAGACGTTTCCATGATTACATGTCCTCTGTACAACACTCTTCACATACCCTAGCTAAGTTCACACCTGTAGGACTCTCACTTCACTGACTTTCAAATAACAATTCTCATTTGCACCTACTTATTTAGGTTATAAGAACATGGACGTGTAGAGGAAGGCAAGAGAGAGTGAGTGAAAGAGATGAAGGAATAGGCTACTCCAATGAGAGGAGGAGAAAGACTGATACAGTGAGATATAATGTGGTTAATTAAACCTCCATCCGAAACAGAAAAATTGTGCATTGTTAAATGTGAGCACCACACATAGTGCGGTAAAGCATCCTTCACTCAAATCATTTTACAAATAGATTGCTCTGACTCAGAAATGACACTGTTGTGAGTGTTCTCGGAACACAAACAGAGAGACCATAACATGCATTGTGACTTGTGTCAGTATCACGCAACATGGCTAATTGAATGTGATAACCAGTAGTTTTCCAAAAGCCACGACAATTGAAACAATCCCTCTCACAATCTAAATTATTCATCTGGGTTGGTAATGAAGTACAACATTTGTTCTGTGCAGCAGTCAAGAAATCTGCAGGAGAGGCTTCAGCCCAACCTATTCATTTATTTGATTTAACCCTGATGAATGCAGTATACAGATTACTGATAGGCCTAGAGCGAAAAGGCCTAACACACATATCAAAGTGATTTTTCTATTTTTAACTACAGTGCATTCAGAAAGGTGTTGTTACTTTTTCTCATCAACCTACACACAATACCTCATAACGACAAAGGTTTTTAGACATTTTTGCTCATTTAAAAAATTTTAAGATGGAAATATCACATTTGCATAAGTATTCAGACCCTTTACTCAGTACTTTCTTGAAGCACCTTTGGCAGCGATTACAGCATCGAGTCTTCTTGGGTTTGATGCTACAAGCTTGGCACACCTGTATTTGGGGAGTTTCTCCCAATCTTCTCTGCAGATCCTCTCAAGCTATGTCAGGTTGAATGGGGAACATTGCTGCAAAGCTATTTTCAGATCTCTCCAGAGATGTTCGATCGGGTTCAAGTCCAGGCTCTGGCTGACCCACTCAAGGACATTCAGAGACTTGTCCCGAAGCCACTCCTGTGTTGTCTTGGCTGTGTGCTTAGTGTCATTCTCCTGTTGGAGGGTGAACCTTCGCCCCAGTCTGAGGTCTTGAGCGCTCTGGAGCAGGTTTTCATCAATGATCCCTCTGTACTTTACTCCGTTCATCTTTGTCTCGATCCTGACTAGTCTCCCAGTCCCTACCGCGGAAAGACATTCCCACAGCATGATTCTGCCACCACCATGCTTCACCATAGGGATGGTGTCAGGTTTCCTCCAGATGTGACGCTTGGCATTCAGGCCAAAGAGTTCAATCTTTGTTTCATCAGACCAGAGAATCTTGTTTCTCATGGTCTGAAAGTCCTTTAGGTGCCTTTTGGCAAGTGGCCTGTCATGTTCCTTTTACTGAGGAGTGGCTTCCGTCTGGCCACTCTACAATAAAAGCCTGATTGGTGGAGTGCTTTAGAGACGGTTGTCCTTCTGAAAGGTTCTCTCATCTCCACAGTGGAACTCTGGAGCTCTGTCAGACTGACCATCGGGTTCTTGATCATCTCCCTGGCCAAGGCCCTTCTCCCCCAATTGCTCAGATTGGCCAGGCAGCCAGCTCTAGGAAGAGTTTTGGTTGTTCCAAACTTCTTCAATTTAAGAATGATGGAGGTCACTGTGTTCTTGGGAACCTTCAATGCTGCAGAAATGTTTTGGTGCCCTTCCCCAGATCTGTGCCTCGACACAATCCTGTCTCGGAGCTCTACGGACAATTCCTTCAACCTCATGAATTGGTTTTGCTCTGACATGCACTGTCAACTGTTGGACCTTATATAGACAGAATTTACCACAGGTGGACTCCAACCAAGTTGTAGAAACATCTTGCTGTCTCTGCCTGGCCTGTTCCCCTCTTTCCACTGGGATTCTCTGCCTCTAACCCTATTACAGGGGCTGAGTCACTGGCTTGCTGGGGCTCTCTCATGCCGTCCCTGGAGGGGGTGCGTCACCTGAGTGGGTTGATTCACTGTTGTGGTCATCCTGTCTGGGTTGGCGCCCCCCCCTTGGGTTGTGCCGTGGCGGAGATCTTTGTGGGCTATACTCAGCCTTGTCTCAGGATGGTAAGTTGGTGGTTGAAGATATCCCTCTAGTGGTGTGGGGGCTGTGCTTTGGCAAAGTGGGTGGGGTTATATCCTTCCTGTTTGGCCCTGTCCGGGGGTGTCCTCGGATGGGGCCACAGTGTCTCCTGACCCCTCTTGTCTCAGCCTCCAGTATTTATGCTGCAATAGTTTATGTGTCGGGGGGCTGGGGTCAGTTTGTTATATCTGGAGTACTTCTCCTGTCCTATTCGGTGTCCTGTGTGAATCTAAGTGTGCGTTCTCTAATTCTCTCCTTCTCTCTTTCTTTCTCTCTCTCGGAGGACCTGAGCCCTAGGACCATGCCCCAGGACTACCTGACATGATGACTCCTTGCTGTCCCCAGTCCACCTGGCCATGCTGCTGTTCCAGTTTCAACTGACCTGAGCCCTAGGACCATGCCCCAGGACTACCTGACATGATGACTCCTTGCTGTACCCAGTCCACCTGACCATGCTGCTGCTCCAGTTTCAACTTCCACCTGACTGTGCTGCTGCTCCAGTTTCAACTGTTCTGCCTTATTATTATTCGACCATGCTGGTCATTTATGAACATTTGAACATCTTGGCCATGTTCTGTTATAATCTCCACCCGGCACAGCCAGAAGAGGACTGGCCACCCCACATAGCCTGGTTCCTCTCTAGGTTTCTTCCTAGGTATTGGCCTTTCTAGGGAGTTTTTCCTAGCTACCGTGCTTCTACACCTGCATTGCTTGCTGTTTGGGGTTTTAGGCTGGGTTTCTGTACAGCACTTTGAGATATCAGCTGATGTACGAAGGGCTATATAAATAAATTTGATTTGATTTGATTTGATCTCAAGGATGATCAATGGAAACAGGATGCACCTGAGCTGAAATTCGAGTCTTATAGCAAAGGGTCTGAATACTTATGTAGATAAGGTTTTCTGTTTTTTAGTCTTAATACATTTGCAAAGATTTCTAAAAATCCTGTTTTTGCTTTGTCATTATGGGGTATTGTGTGTAGATTGCTGATGATTTTTATGTTTTTAATCCATTTTAGAAAAAGGCTGTAATGTTACAAAATGTGGAAAAAGTCAAGGGGTCTGAATACTTTCCGAAGGCACTGTACGTTACCCAACATAAATGAGACAGCAATTTTGAAGAATTAAACAATCACAGCAAACAGTGAATGTTCCTACAACTTTACGTTGCAATGGGGTCCTAATTTGGTTTCCAACTAGCTTGACAAGATCCCATGAATATTTAAAAAAAATGTCCCGGGGTAATATTATATGACAAACATTAGTAGAAGTACATGCCATAATGGTTCTCAGAACATTTGGAGAATGTTTGTTTTTGACATTTTTAGAATATGTTAATCAAACGCTCATTGAGAAAACATTATAGCCATGTCATGGGAACATCCGAGGGAACCTCTGTCAAACTTTCGGGGGAACTTTTAGAAAACTTTATAATATTACAACATTCTCAAAACGTCCCTGCAAACATTAGGGTAAACAGAGAGTTTAGGGTAAACAGAGAGTTTAGGGTAAACAGAGAGTTTAGGGTAAACAGAGAGTTTAGGGTAAACAGAGAGTTTAGGGTAAACAGAGAGTTTAGGGTAAACAGAGAGTTTAGGGTGTAAACAGAGAGTTTAGGGTAAACAGAGAGTTTAGGGTAAACAGAGAGTTTAGGGTAAACAGAGAGTTTAGGGTAAACAGAGAGTTTAGGGTAAACAGAGAGTTTAGGGTAAACAGAGAGTTTAGGGTAAACAGAAATTGTTAGCTGGGTTTAGACTACAACCAAGTCCACAACAAAATCAACAACAATGCAGAATTCTCACCAGCTATTCCACAACTGTTTACAATAATTGACAAATTGTCTATTTCTTGGACACCCTTCTCCCCTGAACTGATCAGTCTGTCTAAGGTTAACTTAAACTGTAGAGGCCATCCACTCCAAATACCAACTCAGTAAGAGCGCCACCTATAGATAACACTGAGTATAGAAGTACATTTGTACATGAACCGTGTAAAAATAGCACATGAGAATGATAAATAGACAACGGAGCTGTTGTATAAGACTATTCTGCAGTTCCATTTCCTCACCCTAGGAGCTGTAGCTACATAACTGCTACTGTGATACTCAAATGGGTTCTTTGGCGGTCTCTCCCTTCCATGCACTTTGCATAAGATGGAGCATTAAAATTGGCATTGGAAGGCATCATACCCATGGAGCATGATGAGAGAGAGAGAGAGAGAGAGAGAGAGAGAGAGAGAGAGAGAGAGAGAGAGAGAGAGAGACAAACCAAAGGAGAGACAGAGAAGGGGGAGAGGGAGACAGTGACTGAATAAAAGGAGAGCATTTCACACTTCTTGTGCAACTCCAGGGGGCATGAAGACAATTCAGTAATGAATAACACACTCACTATCTGAGTCTCTCTCCTACAGAGGGAGAGGAAACAGAGAGGATGAGAAAGGTGCCAAGAAAGAACCTCTCCCAGAAGAGGGACAGAGGAAGAAGGGATACAAAGAGGAGAGGAAAGCGCTGAAATCTTAAATATAGAAAGAGGAAGAATATAATAGCAACAGCAGATTGAAGGGGACAGGTATTCAGTTTCAGGGCAACTGTCTTTTTGTATTTCACACCTTTTACTTTCAGCAAAAAGTCATCTGTAACGATAAGTCAAAGAATATGCCAAAAAAGCGTGAGATGAAAATATTGTGATTGCTCACGAGAGGGCTGTCCAGCAGCTTACATTAATGAGTGTTTCCTCTCTAGACTATATCATTTCAGTCACCAATTCAGCAAACACTTATTTCCCTCCATAATGGAGACATTATTCTCTTGGGGGCCGACACTTGACCAATTGCTTGTCATCTGGAAGGTCGAGAGGAAACTCTGTTATAATGGGGGATTTAATTACTTGTTGAAAACACCTGCCAGAGAACTTGATTCATTGCCAGTATGTCTCGGGAATGAATCATGGCACAGACTCACTGAATTACCATCGCACGCTGGCTCCATGAGTGTCTTACGCTTTATTTTCACTGTTCACATCCACCCTGGCAGACATTCATCCTTATTCTGAAAGATCTGTAAATCCATGTGGGCAAGGGTGCTGACAAAGAGAACAATTGGGTTAGAAGACGTACCATGATAGGGCAATAACAGCACCAATCAAACACCAGGGAATTTAATCTGTCACACCACGTAACCTGCTGTCCTTTAAAAGGATCAGGTGACCTACAGTTGATTACCATCACCGTGAGGTTAAAACCCCTGACGTCCCCCAGATGATCAATCTTTAATCGATCGGTTTGTATCTGTGTGTCACCTACCTAATCCACATCATCCACTCTGCTACTCTCCCAGGCTGTGAAAGGGCACATGGTGGGCTGTTACCGTAGCAACACATGGTGAGAGTGGTAATGGCTTTTTGATTAACTGTGCCGACCAATCAACACTTGGCCATGGTGTGTCAGCAGGTTGGATTGTGAGTGTGACATTTAGAGGTGTGACTGTGGCTGTGACATGACGGGACTATTGGAATCTGAGGGAATGTGAAGTGACAAATGATTTATCTACATTAAGCACTAGTATACAGAAGAGCTGTATTCTAGTGAAGGACTTCCAAATAAGCACAACCAATATTTCTAATCACAACCTCTAACCATTGTTTCATCATGAGCAAAGAGTATCAAGTAGTGAATCCCAAAAGCCATCTACAACCACTGAGAAAGAACCTCCATGGACAACATAACAGCAGTTACAACCTCCATCTATCAGCACTGAAAAGTCCCAACAGCACTGATTTCCAAATAGGGGTGGCAGGGTAGCCTAGTGGTTAGAGCGTTGGACTAGTAACCGGAAGGTTGCAAGTTCAAACCCCTGAGCTGACAAGGTACAAATCTGTCGTTCTGCCCCTGAACAGGCAGTTAACCCACTGTTCCTAGGCCATCATTGAAAATAAGAATTTGTTCTTAACTGACTTGCCTAGTTAAATAAAGTTTAAATAAATAAATAAAATAGACATTGTGGCCAAGTATAATGGCACCCTTGCAAATTTCTTAAATAATACCCTATTTGTTCTAAAATATGTTGAAAGAAGGTGAAGGTTCTTGTGTGGGGGAGAGATACGGTCCAAGTGTTTGGCTGTAGAATCAAAGGGCCTCATATGGAGACACCCACACAGAACCAGAGGCATACAGAACGTGTATGAACTTACACTGCCATTGTGACAACTCCTGAGATGGCTCAGACCCACAATCAAGCCCCATCAGTCATTAGAAAACATCTCACATCAACACGCACACACACTTCCTCTATCTCTCTGTCAATGCCTTACACTGATGCACACAGAAACAATCAGTGATTACAATATCATCTATTTGAGCCATACACATGCAAATGCTTCACACAAACACACACACACACACACACATTAATCTTGACTGGTTTAACATCATAGAGACACTTGGTTTGAGACTTTGATGTTGCGTGATTAAAAGAAGACTGGGGAGAACCAAGACAAGATACCTGGTTATTAACAACCTGTAATATGTTGTGTATCAAATGCCTGGTTATTTATTTATTTATATATATTTTTTACCTTTATTTTACTAGGCAAGTCAGTTAAGAACAAATTCTTATTTTCAATGACAGCCTAGGAACAGTGGGTTAACTGCCTGTTCAGGGGCAGAACGACAGATTTGTACCTTGTCAGCTCGGGGATTTGCAACTTGCAACCTTTCGGTTACTAGTCCAACGCTCTAACCACTAGGCTACCCTGCCGCCCCTAACAACCTGTCATATGTTTATACCAGACAATAAATAAAACCATCTTATAACAAGGTCTATAAATATCCTGTGACAACCAATACATTTCCTTGTACATTTTCTCACTGCCCCTCATGCAGTGGACACACGCATGTGCACATTCAGTGCACACACACAGCCCAGTGCCAGAGAAGGCTGTATGGTCTCTTGCACCCAACAAGGACAACCTCAGGGAAGTCACATCCAGAATAAAACACTTGTCAGACAGAAAACAGGAAGGTGTGGATTGGCTATAACCTAACTGCTTAGATATCTTCACCAAACAGTCACAGTATAATCCTCTGCTGGCCTTTCTTCCTCACAACCCCATCCTGTGTCAGCTTGGTCCCAGATCTGTTTGGCCCATCTTGTCAATGACCAAATAGGAATTGGTAAGACAGCACAAACAGATCTGTGACCAGGGTATTCCTGTGTGGCTTCAGCAGTTACCTGTATACCGAATGGAGCAACAAAAAAACTAAAAAACTACCCACCTTAAGTCAATATCAACCCCTCTTCTTGCTCTGCTCCTAATCCTCTCTCCATTCACTGTCCCATATTTCCTCTACCTCGCTCTCTCCTACTACACCTTTCCTCGACCTCCCACTCTCCCTCCCCACTCCAGACCACTCTGGTACCCATACCTTGAGCAGGCGTACAGATGGTAGGAAGGCTGCAGCGCACAGTTTCCTAATGGTCCAGTTGATTGGCCGCGGAGCATCCAGCTGCTGGTTCATGGTTCCCGCTCCTCCCGCCTGGCTTTTCCAAGAAAAGAGCCCTTTG
Organism: Oncorhynchus kisutch; assembly: GCF_002021735.2. Classification (NCBI taxonomy): domain Eukaryota; kingdom Metazoa; phylum Chordata; class Actinopteri; order Salmoniformes; family Salmonidae; genus Oncorhynchus; species Oncorhynchus kisutch. Next base: position 19,722,383 of record NC_034176.2, on the reverse strand, counting down.
GAGGGGGCAAAGCAGCAGAGTCTCCGGCCAAATAGAACAACTCAGATCCCGGCAGAGCATGACCCCTAACACCAGACCACCACCTTTGTTTTGGTCCCCCGGCAGCTCAGCCCTTCCTTCACCTGGGTGCAATCCTTCCACTCTCCCTCTCCCCCACCCCTCCCTCCCCTCCCCACAGATCCACAGGGTCCGATGGCCGAGTTCTGAACGCCTGGAGCATCCAGCCCTCTCTCCACCTGCAGTATCCCAGTATCCCAGTCTGCCAGTCCACCCGGAGCATACGTTCCAGAACAGAGTAAAAAACAAAGAAAAGGAAATGGAGAAAGAAGAGAGAAGAGAGCAGCAAAAAGGAGAGGAGGAAAGGAGAGGAGAGCAGCACAGCACGGGAGAGCAGAGCAGAGCCCGTCAACTGAGCAGAGTGACAGGGAGCAGCACAGCACTGTCTCCAAGACGAGAGAGAGAGAGAGAGAGAGAGAGAGAGAGAGAGAGAGAGAGAGAGAGAAAGAGAGAGAGGGAGAGAGAGAGAGAGAGAGAGAGAGAGAAAGAGGGGGAAATGGAGAAGGAAAGAGAATGGATGAGGCAGAGAATGGATGAGGCGGAGAATGGATAAGGCAGATTGAAAGAGAGAAGATATAAATAAATTAGAGAATGAGAGAGCCTGAGCACAATGCGAAAAGAGGAGAGAGAGGACAGGAGATGAGAGAGGAGAAGAGAGCGAGCGAGCAAGTGAGAGAAAGAGGGGAGAGATGGAGAGAGGTATGGCGCGGCGCGTAAGAAAGATGCAACGAGAGGAGTGAGTGTCACAGATATAGCCCCCTTCATTTGAAATGGAGATGAATATGGAGAAATGTAACTGATATGGCATTCAAATCAGTATAATTTTTATACCGAATGCATATGTCATCCTCATCCATATTGATAAAACCACCAGAATGCTAAAGCTGGCAAACACCCACTTAAAAATATTGAGTAAAAATGTCCATACTCTAAAGACCTATGTTTCTTCTGCTCCATTTCACTCTCTGTAGTGTCCCTCTTCTCCATCCCCACCCCCTTTCTCCTCCCTCTCTTTCTCTCTGCCCTTTCCACTGACTCTCTCCAGTGTGTGTATGTGTGTATGTGTGTGTGTATGTGTGTGTGTGTGTGTGTGTGCGCGTGTGTGTGTGTGTGTGTGTGTGTGTGTGTGTGTGTGTGTGTGTGTGTGTGTGTGTGTGTGTGTGTGTGTGTGTGTGTGTGTGTGTGTGTGTGTGTGTGGAGTGCAAATTATACCGTGACATTCAGGGGTCTATTTTTGTTTCACAGGACTTTTTCACAGCAACACATTCCCGCACCTATTTGTGTGTACTCTTGCACCTGCACAAACAAAATGATGGGCCTAATAGCAAAGACATGTGCTTTAACAGGCAACATGGATTACCTTTAAATGTGGCATGAACACAACCAGTCAAGATGTTTTCATCTGATTGTCAAACAAATCACTTCAAAAAGTATGCTACCAGCACATGTTGGTCCACTCCAAAATAATCCAAACAGTGCACTGTGCAACTGCCATTTGATGAAGGGAAAGACACACCTGTTACAAAACACCAGAAAGTGTGATGTCATTCTGCGATTGTCATTACACCTACACTACACTAATTGATGCATCTTGCTGAAAAATTGACCTTCTTTCTAAAAAGAAATGTCCGGACCCCTGAAAAGGGGCTGACATACAGGACCCAACTAGAGCTGTGTCTGTCCTGAACTCATCGGCGATGGAAACTGTGAGGGTCCAGTTGAAACAATGTTGCAAGTTCGCTAGCAGGCTGGACCCAGTTGATAATGTTGCAAGTTCGCTAGCAGGCTGGACACAGTTCGATAATGTTGCAAATTCGCTAGAGAGCTGGACACAGTTCGATAATGTTGCAAATTCGCTAGAGAGCTGGACCCAGTTCGATAATGTTGCAAATACGCTAGATGGCTGGACCCAGTTCGATAATGTTGCAAATTCGCTACAGAGCTGGACCCAGTTCGATAATGTTGCAAATATGCTAGAGGGCTGGACCCAGTCGATACAAGTTTGCTAGCGAAAGCTCAAGACAGACAGTTTTTTTGTCTGGGTTACTCTAGCCCCTCCCTAGTGAAAGGACCCCATAACCACAACAACATGCTGAAACAAAGCTGCAAACACCTCTTAGTACCCAATAATTAAAACCTTGATAAAAAATGTCATGCTAATGCAAATGATGGATCCCCTTGTGAAGCAGCAGCCTTCACAAGTTCTGACTGGTACAGACAGATTCAATAAGCAGTGATTCAATGATTGTGTGTGTGTGTGTGTGTGTGTGTGTGTGTGTGTGTGTGTGTGTGTGTGTGTGTGTGTGTGTGTGTGTGTGTGTGTGTGTGTGTGTGTGTGTGTGTGTGTGTGTGTGTGTGTGTGTGTGGTGTGGTATAACAGTGACAAATACACTTCAAACCGTGGGGGGGATCTGTAGAAGAGAGTTGATGACTAATGTATCAGTGGTGGTCATTACTGTGCAAGGAGTTTAGCTAAGAACAAAAGGGATGGCATTAGCAATAGCAATAATATCAGTCCTACCATATATGTCAATACTATCAGTGCAGTGATTTACATTTCGACAGGTACGTCCTCATGTGACTGGTTCCCAGTAGGATGCCCGGGGCTCATGGGAGAACAGCGAGTAGTGTCTGTGGTCACCTTGGTGACTGGTAAGATGGAATCTATTTGGAGAGCGAGATTGCTGCACTGAGCCCTGACGGCCTCTCCCACATCGGGGTCGTGGCTGCATGCAGACTGACACACACCCACACGGAGCCACCCGCATCACACCACAGAATCACAGGTTAACCGCTACACTACTGCAAACACACACAGTATTACTCCCCACAGGTTACACCAGTACAACTAGACACCACACACGCAGTATTACTCCCCACAGGTTACACCAGTACAACTAGACACCACACACAGTATTACTCCCCACAGGTTACACCAGTACAACTAGACACCACACACACAGTATTACTCCCCACAGGTTACACCAGTACAACTAGACACCACACACACAGTATTACTCCCCACAGGTTACACCAGTACAACTAGACACCACACACACAGTATTACTCCCCACAGGTTACACCAGTACAACTAGACACCACACACACAGTATTACTCCCCACAGGTTACACCAGTACAACTAGACACCACACACACACAGTATTACTCCCCACAGGTTACACCAGTACAACTAGACACCATACACACAGTATTACTCCCAACAGGTTACACCAGTACAACTAGACACCACGCACATAGTATTACTCCCAAAAGGTTACACCAGTACAACTAGACACCACGCACACAGTATTACTCCCCACAGGTTACACCAGTACACACAGTATTACTCCCCACAGGTTACACCAGCACACACAGTATTACTTCCCACAGGTTACACCAGTACAACTAGACACCGCACACACAGTATTACTCCCCACAGGTTACACCAGTACAACTAGACACTGCACACACAGTATTATTCCCCACAGGTTACACCAGTACAACTAGACACCGCACACACAGTATTACTCCCCACAGGTTACACCAGTACAACTAGACACCACACACACAGTATTACTCCCCACAGGTTACACCAGTACAACTAGACACCACACACACAGTATTACTCCCCACAGTTTACACCAGTACAACTAGACACTGCACACACAGTATTACTCCCCACAGGTTACACCAGTACAACTAGACACCACACACACAGTATTACTCCCCACAGGTTACACCAGTACACACAGTATTACTCCCCACAGGTTACACCAGTACAACTAGACACCAATACACACAGTATTACTCCCCACAGGATAGACCAGTACACACACTATTACTCCCCACAGGTTACACCAGTACAACTAGACACCACGCACACAGTATTACTCCCCACAGGTTACACCAGTACAACTAGACACCACACACACAGTATTACTCCCCACAGGTTACACCAGTACACACAGTATTACTCCCCACAGGTTACACCAGTACAACTAGACACCAGTACACACAGTATTACTCCCCACAGGTTACACCAGTACAACTAGACACCACGCACACAGTATTACTCCCCACAGGTTACACCAGTACAACTAGACACCACACACACAGTATTACTCCCCACAGGTTACACCAGTACAACTAGACACCACACACACAGTATTACTCCCCACAGGTTACACCAGTACACACATTATTACTCCCCACAGGTTACACCAGTACAACTAGACACCAGTACACACAGTATTACTCCCCACAGGTTACCCGTTAAACTACAGCAAACACACATAGTATTACTCCCCACAGGTTACACCAGTACAACTAGACACCATGCACACAGTATTACTCCCCACAGGTTACACCAGTACACACAGTATTACTCCCCACAGGTTACACCAGTACAACTAGACACCACACACACAGTATTACTCCCCACAGGTTACACCAGTACAACTGGACACCACGCACACAGTATTACTCCCCACAGGTTACACCAGTACACACAGTATTACTCCCCACAGGTTACACCAGTACAACTAGACACCACACACACAGTATTACTCCCCACAGGTTACACCAGTACAACTAGACACCACACACACACAGTATTACTCCCCACAGGTTACACCAGTACAACTAGACACCACACACACAGTATTACTCCCCACAGGTTACACCAGTACAACTAGACACCACACACACAGTATTACTCCCCACAGGTTACACCAGTACAACTAGACACCACGCACACAGTATTACTCCCCACAGGTTACACCAGTACAACTAGACACCACACACACAGTATTACTCCCCACAGGTTACACCAGTACAACTAGACACCACACACACAGTATTACTCCCCACAGGTTACACCAGTACAACTAGACACCGCACACACAGTATTACTCCCCACAGGTTACACCAGTACAACTAGACACCACATACACAGTATTACTCCCCACAGGTTACACCAGTACAACTAGACACCGCACACACAGTATTACTCCCCACAGGTTACACCAGTACACACAGTATTACTCCCCACAGGTTACCCGTTAAACTACAGCAAACACACACAGTATTATTCCCCACAGGTTACACCAGTACAACTAGACACCACACACGCAGTATTACTCCCCACAGGTTACACCAGTACAACTAGACACCACGCACACAGTATTACTCCCCACAGGTTACACCAGTACACACAGTATTACTCCCCACAGGTTACACCAGTACAACTAGACACCACACACACAGTATTACTCTCCACAGGTTACACCAGTATAACTAGACACCACACACACAGTATTACTCCCCACAGGTTACACCAGTACAACTAGACACCACACACACAGTATTACTCCCCACAGGTTACACCAGTACACACAGTATTACTCCCCACAGGTTACACCAGTACAACTAGACACCACACACACAGTATTACTCCCCACAGGTTACACCAGTATAACTAGACACCACACACACAGTATTACTCTCCACAGGTTACACCAGTACAACTAGACACCACACACACAGTATTACTCTCCTCAGGTTACACCAGTACAACTAGACACCACACACACAGTATTACTCTCCACAGGTTACACCAGTACAACTAGACACCACACACACAGTATTACTCTCCACAGGTTACCCGTTAAACTACAGCAAACACACACAGTATTACTCCCCACAGGTTACCCGTTAAACTACAGCAAACACACACAGTATTACTCCCCACAGGTTACCCGTTAAACTACAGCAAACCCACACATTATTACTCCCCACAGGTTACCCCAACACAACTAGACACCACACACACAGTATTACTCCCCACAGGTTACACCAGTACAACTAGACACCACACACACACAGTATTACTCCCCACAGGTAACAGTCCAAACATACAGGCTGTCAGATTGGTATTCCGATCCTTTTGTTTGTTTTTTAAAGAAAGAAAACAGAAAGAAACACAACAACGACAATCACTTAATTGAATTCCCCATTCATTCTCACAATCCCCCATTCATTCTCACAATTCCCCATTCATTCTCACAATTCCCCATTCATTCTCACAATTCCCCATTCATTCTCACAATTCCCCATTCACATTCTCACTTAACATCCAAGATGGCATAGCAGTCAGACGTCCTTTGTCCTCATCTTGTCGTGTCGCGTGTATATATATATTTACATATTTTCTTCGCATATCTTTTCAAATATATATATATATATATTTTCTTCTGAAAACTCAACTTCAAAACACTCTCCTGCAACCCGCCTCACCAATTTATATAAAGAAAGTATTATTCACACCTCAAATCTGAAATCCACAACAGAAGCTAGCTACGTTAGTATTCAGCTAACCACGGATAGGGGTCATCAGCTATCCTTTAGCTCGAAAAGCTATCTCAAGTTTTGGCTAACGTTAGTATTCAGCTAACCACGGCTAGGGGTCATCAGCTATCCTTTAGCTTGAAAAGCTATCTCCAGTTTTGTACAACGCGACTCAGACCAGAGTATACCGGACCTATTTTCTCTCCATATCCTCAGATTTCTACCACAAGCTCTGGACATTTACACCTGGATCTTGCAGCTAGCTAGCTGCTATCCGAGTGACTATTGGCTTACGTCGGTCCCGGAGCAAACATCAATTATTCTGGAGCTAGCCAGCTGAAGAGTTCCATTTAGAATCACCTATCCGGACCTGTTTTACTGTCAACGCAGAGCCCCGCCTGGCCTTCACGACTGGAATACCGACGTTATCTGCCCGAGGGAGTTATCCAACTGGCCCCTTATCCTACCTTTCAGTTCCACCACCCACACATGCGATGACATCACCTGATTTCAATGATGTTTCTAGAGAAATATCTCTCTCATCATCACTCAATGCCTAGGTTTACCTCCACTGTATTCACATCCTACCATACCTTTGTCTGTACATTATACCTTGAAGCTATTTTATCGCCCCCAAAAACCTCCTTTAACTCTCTGTTCAGGATGTCCTAGACGACCAATTCTCATAGCTTTTAGCCGTACCCTTATCCTACTCGTCCTCTGTTCCTTTGGTGATGTAGAGGTGAATCCAGGCCTTTCAGTGCCTAGCTCCACTATTCGCCTTTCAGTGCCTAGCTCCACTATTCACCAGGCGCTCTCTTTTGATGACTTCTGTAACCGTAATAGCCTTGGTTTCATGCATGTTAATAACATTAGAAGCCTCCTCCCTAAGTTTGTTTTATTCACTGCTTTAGCACACTCTTCCAACCCGGATGTTCTAGCCGTGTCTGAATCCTGGCTTAGGAAGACCACCAAAAACTCTGAAATCTCCATCCCTAACGACAACATTTTCAGACAAGATAGAATGGCCAAAGGGGGCGGTGTTGCAATCTACTGCAGAGATAGCCTGCAGAGTTCTGTCCTACTATCCAGGTCTGTACACAAACAACTTGAACTGCTATTTTAAAAAATCCAACTCTCTAAAAACAAGTCTCTCACAGTTGCCGCCTGCTATAGACCACCCTCTGCCCCCAGCTGTGCTCTGGACACCATATATGAACTGATTGCCCCCCATCTATCTTCAGTGCTTGTGCTGCTAGGTGACCTAAACTGGAACATGCTTAACACCCCAGCCATCCTACAATCTAAGCTTGATTCCCTCAATCTCACACAAATGATCAATGAACCCACCAGGTACCACCCCAAAGCTGTTAACACGGGCACCCTCATAGATATCATCCTAACCAACTTGCCCTCTAAATACACCTCTGCTGTTTTCAACCAAGATCTCAGCGATCACTGCCTCATTGCCTGCATCCGTAATGGGTCAGCGGTCAAGTGACCTCCACTCATCACTGTCAAAAGCTCCCTGAAACACTTCCGCGAGCAGGCCTTTCTAATCGTCCTGGCCCGGGTACCCTGGAAGGATATTGACCTCATCCCGTCAGTAGAGGGTGCCTGGTTATTTTTTTTTAAATGCATTCCTCACCATCTTAAATAAGAAATTTAGAACCAGGAACAGATATAGCCCTTGGTTCTCTCCAGACCTGACTGCCCTTAACCAACACAAAAACATCATATGGCGTTCTGCATTAGCATCGAACAGCCCACGTGGTATGCAACTTTCAGGGAAGTTTGAAACCAATATACACAGGCAGTTAGAAAAGCCACCTTCTCCACTATGCAATCTGGTTTCAGAGCTGGTCATGGGTGCACCTCGGGGTCCTAAATGATATCTTAACCGCCATCGATAAGAAACAACACTGTGCAGCCATATTCATTGACGTGAACAAGGCTTTCGACTCTGTCAATCATCACATCCTCATCGGGAAGTTCTCGATAGCCTTGGTTTCTCAAATAATTGTCTCGCCTGGTTCACCAACTACTTCTCTGATAGAGTTCAGTGTGTCAAATCAGAGGGCCTGTTGTCCGGGCCTCTGGCAGTCTCTATGGGGGTGCCACAGGGTTCAATTCTTGGGCCGACTCTCTTCTCTGTATACATCAATGATGTCGCTCTTGCTGCTGGTGAGTCTCTGATCCACCTCTACTTAGACGACACCATTCTGTATACTTCTGGCCCTTCTTTGGACACTGTGTTAACAACCCTCCAGACGTGCTTCAATGCCATACAACTCTCCTTCCGATGCAGTCTATCACAGTGTCATCCGTTTTGTTACCAAAGCCCCATATACTACCCACCACTGTGACCTGTATGCTCCCATTGGCTGGCCCTCGCTTCATACCCTCCCTACAAACCCACTGGCTCCAGGTCATCTACAAGACCCTGCTAGGTAAAGTCCCCCCTTATCTCAACTCGCTGGTCACCATAGCAGCACCCACCTGTAGCACGCGCTCCAGCAGGTATATCTCTCTGGTCACCCCCAAAACCAAACCTCCCAGTTCTCTGCTGCCAATGACTGGAACAAACTACAAAAATCTCTGAAACTGGAAACACTTATCTCCCTCACTAGCTTTAAGCAGCTCACAGATTACTGCACCTGTACATAGCCCATCTATAATTTAGCCCAAACAACTACCTCTTCCCCTACTGTATTTGTTTATTTTGCTCCTTTGCACCCCATTCTACTTTGCACATTCTTCCACTGCAAATCTACCATTCCAGTGTTTTACTTGCTATATTGTATTTACTTTGCCACCATGGCCTTTTTTTTGTTGCCTTTACCTCCCTTATCTCACCTCATTTGCTCACATTGTATATGGACTTATTTTTCTACTGTATTATTGATTGTATGTTTGTTTTACTCCATGTGTAACTGTGTTGTTGTATGTGTCGAACTGCATTGCTTTATCTTGGCCAGGTCGCAATTGTAAATGAGAACTTGTTCTCAATTTGCCTACCTGGTTAAATAAAGGTGAAATAAATCAAATAAATAAAAAACAAGATAAAACCTTTAGCGGTAACTCTGACATACTCTAACCCCAGTCACCTCAGCCAATCTCTCAGATGTCAAATCTACTTTTGACAGTGAAGGGCACACCTCTACAGTATGATCCAACTGCACAGCGCCATGTAGGCTAACACAGTGTGTGTGTGTGTGTGTGTGTGTGTGTGTGTGTGTGTGTGTGTGTGTGTGTGTGTTGTACGGCAATGTGACCACCAACAGAGAGGTGTCATACACTCTCTCTCATCCTCCCTTTCCTCTTCTCCCTCCCCTTGATCACTCCCTCACTCTATCAATCCTGATTGTGAACCTGTTGCTTTTCTAGCTCGCAGCAGCCAGTTCTGTTGTTGTTCACCTCACACAGCAGATGAGGGTCACGGTCCTGCACTGTGCTGCCCCTGTACAAGCACTAGATGGCAACCCTCTAATGCAAATCACCAACTCCAGCCCCACTACTTCATGTTCATTATGTTTTCAAATCAAAATCCAATCAAATTTAATTTGTGACATGCACCGAATAGAACAGAGAAATGCTTACTTATAAGCCCCCAAACAACAATGCAGTTTTAAGAAAAATACCCCCAAAAATAAGAAATAAAGTAACAAATAATTAAAGTGCAGCAGTAAAATAACAATAGCATACTATGTTGTTCTTTGATCACTTAACAATCCTCATCACTGAGCTCCTGAGAACATATTGACTTCCTAATGACGATGTTTCTGTCAGAAGGCTTTGCATTGGAGAAGTGGATTGTGTCTGCACCACTTTCCCGCTTGTAAATCCAATTGCAGCACATGCATTGGCCACCAGGGGGCCTCAGTCCAACATACTAGCAGTCTACTACTATATAGTGCACTGTGTTTCATTCAATGTTTTCAGCTTCTTGTAAGAAAGAGGAGCGAAGCCCATCAACAACCCAATTACCACTGCAATCCGAAGACATTAAAAAGACACAATGAACAATACCGGACAAGACCGAACTTTACCATCTCAGACTGATTTATTTCTCTAAAGGGACCTCGAGTATGAATGAGGGAGGAAACCTGTGATGCAATTTACAGGGAATGACCTTGGAGGGTTTTAGTATTGAGCAGTGAGTGTACAGACATCACAATGAATGCCAGTCACCCACCTCACACTTTTACTGTCACACTGAGGTGAAAAAAGTACAGATGGTAATTGGTCTTCGTACAAGACTGGACATTTGATAGCAAATCTATACAAAATCTTTGAATGCAATGGCAAGTGAAATTCTAACATTTTCTTTCTATTGTGTGACATCCGTGACAGAATGTTTGTGCAAAGGTGGGAAGAGGATAGTCTGGAGTCCTGCATTAATACAACATTTTGAAGAGGATGGTCTGGAGCCCTGCATTAATACAACATTTTGAAGAGGATAGTCTGGAGCCCTGCATTAATACAACATTTTGAAGAGGATAGTCTGGAGTCCTGTATTAAACCAACATTTTGAAGAGGATAGTCTGGAGTCCTGCATTAATACAACATTTTGAAGAGGATAGTCTGGAGCCCTGCATTAAACCAACATTTTGAAGAGGATAGTCTGGAGCCCTGCATTAAACCAACATTTTGAAGAGGATAGTCTGGAGCCCTGCACTAATACAACATTTTGAAGAGGATAGTCTGGAGCCCTGCATTAATACAACATTTTGAAGAGGATAGTCTGGAGCCCTGTATTAAACCAACATTTTGAAGAGGATAGTCTGGAGCCCTGCACTAATACAACATTTTGAAGAGGATAGTCTGGAGCCCTGTATTAAACCAACATTTTGAAGAGGATAGTCTGGAGCCCTGTATTAAACCAACATTTTGAAGAGGATAGTCTGGAGCCCTGTATTAAACCAACATTTTGAAGAGGATAGTCTGGAGCCCTGTATTAAACCAACATTTTGAAGAGGATAGTCTGGAGCCCTGTATTAAACCAACATTTTGAAGAGGATAGTCTGGAGCCCTGTATTAAACCAACATTTTGAAGAGGATAGTCTGGAGCCCTGTATTAAACCAACATTTTGAAGAGGATAGTCTGGAGCCCTGCACTAATACAACATTTTGAAGAGGATAGTCTGGAGCCCTGTATTAAACCAACATTTTGAAGAGGATAGTCTGGAGCCCTGCACTAATACAACATTTTGAAGAGGATAGTCTGGAGCCCTGTATTAAACCAACATTTTGAAGAGGATAGTCTGGAGCCCTGCACTAATACAACATTTTGAAGAGGATAGTCTGGAGCCCTGCATTAATACCACATTTTGAAGAGGATAGTCTGGAGCCCTGCATTAATACAACATTTTGAAGAGGATAGTCTGGAGCCCTGCATTAATACAACATTTTGAAGAGGTTGGTCTGGAGCCCTGCATTAATACAACATTTTGAAGAGGATAGTCTGGAGTCCTGCATTAATACCACATTTTGAAGAGGATAGTCTGGAGTCCTGCATTAATACCACATTTTGAAGAGGATAGTCTGGAGCCCTGCATTAATACAACATTTTGAAGAGGATAGTCTGGAGCCCTGCATTCATACAACATTTTGAAGAGGATAGTCTGGAGCCCTGCATTAATACAACATTTTGAAGAGGATAGTCTGGAGTCCTGCATTAATACAACATTTTGAAGAGGATAGTCTGGAGTCCTGCATTAGTAGAACATTTTGAAGAGGATAGTCTGGAGTCCTGCATTAATACAACATTTTGAAGAGGATAGTCTGGAGCCCTGCATTAATACAACATTTTGAAGAGGATAGTCTGGAGCCCTGCATTAATACAACATTTTGAAGAGGATGGTCTGGAGTCCTGCATTAATACAACATTTTGAAGAGGATAGTCTGGAGCCCTGCATTAATACAACATTTTGAAGAGGTTGGTCTGGAGCCCTGCATTAATACAACATTTTGAAGAGGATGGTCTGGAGTCCTGCATTAATACAACATTTTGAAGAGGATAGTCTGGAGCCCTGCATTAATACAACATTTTGAAGAGGATAGTCTGGAGCCCTGCATTAATACAACATTTTGAAGAGGATAGTCTGGAGTCCTGCATTAAACCAACATTTTGAAGAGGATAGTCTGGAGCCCTGCACTAATACAACATTTTGAAGAGGATAGTCTGGAGCCCTGCATTAATACAACATTTTGAAGAGGATAGTCTGGAGCCCTGCACTAATACAACATTTTGAAGAGGATAGTCTGGAGTCCTGCATTAATACCACATTTTGAAGAGGATAGTCTGGAGCCCTGCACTAATACAACATTTTGAAGAGGATAGTCTGGAGCCCTGCATTAATACCACATTTTGAAGAGGATAGTCTGGAGCCCTGCATTAATACAACATTTTGAAGAGGATAGTCTGGAGCCCTGCATTAATACAACATTTTGAAGAGGTTGGTCTGGAGCCCTGCATTAATACAACATTTTGAAGAGGATAGTCTGGAGTCCTGCATTAATACCACATTTTGAAGAGGATAGTCTGGAGTCCTGCATTAATACCACATTTTGAAGAGGATAGTCTGGAGTCCTGCATTAATACAACATTTTGAAGAGGATAGTCTGGAGCCCTGCATTCATACAACATTTTGAAGAGGATAGTCTGGAGCCCTGCATTAATACAACATTTTGAAGAGGATAGTCTGGAGTCCTGCATTAATACCACATTTTGAAGAGGATAGTCTGGAGTCCTGCATTAATACCACATTTTGAAGAGGATAGTCTGGAGCCCTGCATTAATACAACATTTTGAAGAGGATAGTCTGGAGCCCTGCATTCATACAACATTTTGAAGAGGATAGTCTGGAGCCCTGCATTAATACAACATTTTGAAGAGGATAGTCTGGAGTCCTGCATTAATACAACATTTTGAAGAGGATAGTCTGGAGTCCTGCATTAGTAGAACATTTTGAAGAGGATAGTCTGGAGTCCTGCATTAATACAACATTTTGAAGAGGATAGTCTGGAGCCCTGCATTAATACAACATTTTGAAGAGGATAGTCTGGAGCCCTGCATTAATACAACATTTTGAAGAGGATGGTCTGGAGTCCTGCATTAATACAACATTTTGAAGAGGATAGTCTGGAGCCCTGCATTAATACAACATTTTGAAGAGGTTGGTCTGGAGCCCTGCATTAATACAACATTTTGAAGAGGATAGTCTGGAGTCCTGCATTAATACCACATTTTGAAGAGGATAGTCTGGAGTCCTGCATTAATACCACATTTTGAAGAGGATAGTCTGGAGCCCTGCACTAATACAACATTTTGAAGAGGATAGTCTGGAGCCCTGCATTAATACAACATTTTGAAGAGGATAGTCTGGAGCCCTGCATTCATACAACATTTTGAAGAGGATAGTCTGGAGTCCTGCATTAATACAACATTTTGAAGAGGATAGTCTGGAGCCCTGCATTAATACAACATTTTGAAGAGGATAGTCTGGAGCCCTGCATTAATACAACATTTTGAAGAGGATAGTCTGGAGCCCTGCACTAATACAACGTTTTGAAGAGGATAGTCTGGAGTCCTGCATTAATACAACATTTTGAAGAGGATAGTCTGGAGCCCTGCATTAGTACAACATTTGAGACAAACCATTTTAGAAGACATCTATGTTGCAAAATGTTTTTGACACGTTCTACCTTCTCCAGGAGTGAACAAGAATATTTGCTAGTACCAAGATCTGCACCTTTGAGCACTTTTTCTAACCCTATACCCAAATATTCTTCCTTCTATTCATACTACAGTGCAGGCCTACTTTAGTCTAGGAGAAGATAATCAGGTCAGTATCGAGCACATCCTCTGGCAAACCCATTAGAGATGTGTGTGAGGGGCAAATGTTAACACAGCAGATCTATGCAGCATGGCATTCCTGTGTGTGTGTGTGTGTGTGTGTGTGTGTGTGTGTGTGTGTGTGTGTGTGTGTGTGTGTGTGTGTGTGTGTGTGTGTGTGTGCATGCATGCATGTGTGTGTGTGTGTGTGTGTGTGTTTTAAAAGGTATCGTGCATTCGGAAAGTATTCAGAACCTTTCACTTTGTCCACATGTTGTTACATTGCAGCCTTATTCCAAAATGGATTCAAAATAAATACTTGTTCATCAATCTACACACAACACCCAGAACAACAAAGCAAAAACAGCTTTGTAGAAATGTTTGCAAAATAAAAATGCATAAGTATTCAGACCCTTTGCTATGAGACTCGAAATTGCATCCTGTTTCCATTGATCATCCTTGAGATGTTTCTACAACTTGATATGGCACCTAAAGGACTCTCAGACCATGAGAAACAAGATTCTCTTGTCTGATGAAACCAAGATTGAACTCTTTGGCCTGAATGCCAAGTGTCACATCTGGAGGAAACCAAGCACTGCTCATCACCTGGCCAATACCATCCCTACGGTGAAGCATGGTGGTGGCAGCATAATGCTGTGGGGATGTTTGTCAGTGGCAGGGACTAGGAGACTAGTCAGGATCGAGGGAAAGATGAACGGAGCAAAGTACAGAGAGATCCTTGATGAAAACCTGCTCCAGAGTGCTCAGGACCTCAGACTGGGGCAAAGGTTCACCTTCCAACAGGACAACGATCCTAAGCACACAGCCAAGACAATGCAGGAGTGGCTTCGGGACAAGTCTCTGAATGTCCTTGAGTGGCCCAGCCAGAGCCCGGACTTGGACCCAATTGAACATCTCTGTAGAGACCTGGAAATAGTTGTGCAGTGACGCTCCTTATCCAACCTGACAGAGCTTGAGAGGATTTGTATAGAAGAATGATAGAAACTCCCCAAATACAGATGTGCCAAGTTTGCAGCATCAAACCCAAGAAGATTTGAGGCTGTAATCACTGCCAAAGGTGCTTCAACAAAATGCTGAGTAAAGGGTCTGAATACTTATGCAAATATCACATTTCAGATTTCAATTTCTTATACATTTTCAATCATGTCTAAAAACCTGTTTTTGCTTAGTCATCATGAGGTAGTGTGTGTAGATTGACGGGGGAAAAACGATTTAATCAATTTTAAAATAAGGCTGTAACGTAACAAAATGTGGAAAAGGTGAAGGGGTCTGTATACTTTCCAAATGCACTCTATAATTGAAAGTGTATATATCTGTGTACATTGTGTGTTTGCTTGTTTTTGTGTGTGCGCGTGTTCTGTGTGCACGCCTCCATGCATGTGTATGTGTACTCTGAGCACATGGACAGATCTGGGCCAACCTGTCTCTGCACTCCTCTCTGAGCTGCTCTGTGAAAATAGCCCTGCCTCACACCTCTCTTTCAGCACAGTTTGACGTTTATTGTGATGAGTCTTGTCCTTGAGGCAGAACGGAGTGATTTCCGCTAGATGGACCAGCTGCAAAGTCGAAATTGGCTTTATATATTATTTACTTTGTGGCTGTGTTGCTGGTGGTCTAAACCCGAAAGTAAAAGGCTCAAGTGTAAGTGTCCTTCATTTTCAGGGAAATGGGATGTGGGGGAGGGGGGAGAATTGTTTTGAATATAACCTCGTGCTGTTGCAATTCACCGAGCTTCCACATAGGGGAGACATTCTGAGAAATTCTAAATGAAGCACCTTTAAGGAGAGTTAGGCATTAGGTTTATCAGTGGAGTTAAGGGTTAAGGATAGGGTTAGACATTAGGGTTAGCAGTGGAGTTAAGGGTTAAGGATAGGGTTAGACATTAGGGTTAGCAGTGGAGTTAAGGGTTAAGGATAGAGTTAGACATTAGGGTTAGCAGTGGAGTTAAGGGTTAAGGATAGGGTTAGACATTAGGGTTAGCAGTGGAGTTAAGGGTTAAGGATAGAGTTAGACATTAGGGTTAGCAGTGGGGTTAAGGGTTAAGGATAGGGTTAGGCATTAGGCATTAGGGTTAGCAGTGGGGTTAAGGTTAGGCATTAGAGTTAGCAGTGTGGTTAAGGTTAGGCATTAGAGTTAGCAGTGGGGTTAAGGGTTAAGGATAGAGTTAGACATTAGGGTTAGCAGTGGGGTTAAGGGTTAAGGATAGGGTTAGGCATTAGGCATTAGGGTTAGCAGTGGGGTTAAGGTTAGGCATTAGAGTTAGCAGTGTGGTTAAGGTTAGGCATTAGAGTTAGCAGTGGGGTTAAGGGTTAAGGATAGAGTTAGACATTAGGGTTAGCAGTGGGGTTAAGGGTTAAGGATAGGGTTAGGCATTAGGCATTAGGGTTAGCAGTGGGGTTAAGGTTAGGCATTAGAGTTAGCAGTGTGGTTAAGGTTAGGCATTAGAGTTAGCAGTGGGGTTAAGGGTTAAGGATAGGGTTAGGCATTAGGGTTAGCAGTGGGGTTAAGGTTAGGCATTAGAGTTAGCAGTGTGGTTAAGGTTAGGCATTAGAGTTAGCAGTGGGGTTAAGGGTTAAGGATAGGGTTAGGCATTAGGGTTAGCAGTGGGGTTAAGGTTAGGCATCAGGGTTAGCAGTGGAGTTAAGGGTTAAGGATAGGGTTAGGCATTAGGGTTAGCAGTGGGGTTAAGGTTAGGCATTAGAGTTAGCAGTGGGGTTAAGGGTAGACATTAGGGTTAGCAGTGGGGTTAAGGGTTAAGGATAGGGTTAGACATTAGGGTTAGCAGTGGGGTTAAGGTTAGGCATTAGAGTTAGCAGTGTGGTTAAGGTTAGGCTTAAGGCTAGGGTTCAGTTTAAAATCTGATTTTATGACTGTGCCTGGGCCAGCTAGTGACCACTCAGCAGAGCTGACTCCAGAACAAGATTCATGGCGAAAAACGCTAACCTGCACTTTCAGCCCTCATTGCCCCCCTTCCTTCAGATCCCAGTACCATGGACCTCTCACCCTGAGGCAGGAAGACCTCTGCTGGGATTGGTGTTCTCCATCTGGAGAGAGGGAGCGATTAGCCCCCAGGACAAAGCTCCTGTTACACACCCTTCTATTACACAGCCTTCAAAAGTGGCATGGGCCTGCAACAGCCAGGCTTGCACCAAATAAACACTGGCATGTGCAGAACCTGTGGTCGAGTGTCAACACTACTGACTCCAAGCATATTACGACCCCGGAGACTGCGCGGAGACTGCGGTTCAATCCCCCCCCCCCCCCCCCCCCCTCTAGTGGTCCCCCTCTTGACAGCAGCTTTCCTGTAATTCTACACATTTCACCATGGGGTGTATAGAAAATGCTTTTTTAATTAAGTTTGCTGTAATTCTACACATTTCACCATGGGGTGTATAGAAAATGCTTTTTTAATTAAGTTTGCTGTAATTCTACACATTTCACCATGGGGTGTATAGAAAATGCTTTTTTAATTAAGTTTGCTGTAATTCTACACATTTCACCATGGGGTGTATAGAAAATGCTTTTTTAATTAAGTTTGCTGTAATTCTACACATTTCACCATGGGGTGTATAGAAAATGTTTTTTTTTAATTAAATTTGCTGTAATTCTACACATTTCACCATGGAGTGTATAGAAATGTTTTTTTTAAATTAAGTTTGCTGTAATTCTACACATTTCACCATGGAGTGTATAGAAAGTGTTATTTAAAATTAAGTTTTCTGTAATTCTACATATTTCACCATGGAGTGTATAGAACATGTTTTTTAAATTAAGTTTGCTGTAATTCTACACATTTCACCATGGAGTGTATAGAAAATGTTTTTTAAATTAAGTTTGCTGTAATTCTACACATTTCACCATGGAGTGTATAGAAAGTGTTATTTAAAATTAAGTTTGCTGTAATTCTACACATTTCACCACGGAGTGTATAGAAAATGTTTTTTTTTAATTAAATTTGCTGTAATTCTACAAATTTTTCCATGGGGCAGAGATAAGATTTAACAACTAATTTCATGCAATTATTCTCATTTTGCAATGGGGCAGAGAGAAATGCTATCTGAGTGAGACCGACTAACAAAATCAATGGGGGCCCCCCAGCAGGTAATTTGACCATAATAACATGATAAATGACAATGATATCAACACAAATAAACTCATACACACCCACACAACCTGACAAACACAAACATGATCGCAAAAAAAACCATACAGATAACAGTCATTGCCAGTGGTGTGTCAAATGGGAACCTGGTCTCCATGGCAACAACCCACTACCATTTCCCCCCGCTAAACTTCAGTAACAATGAACACTTTATACTTAAGCCTGATACAGCATCCACATCAAACAGGTGAGGAAAATGGTATTTGACGGTCATCATGACATATCAACCCCTCCCTGTCTTTTTATCCCCTCCTCTCTCTACCTCCAGAGATCTCGGCATTCCCCTTCTCTCTCTACCTACAGATGTATCTGCCTTCTCCTTCTCTCTCTACCTCCAGAGATCTCTGCCTTCCCCTCATCTCTCAACCTCCAGAGATCTCTGCCTTCTCCTTATCTTCCTACCTCCAGATATATCTGCCTTCCCCTCATCTCTCTACCTCCAGAGATCTCTGCCTTCCCCTCATCTCTCTAGCTCCAGAGATCTCTGCCTTCCCCTTCTCTCTCTACCTCCAGAGATATCTGCGTTCCCCTCATCTCTCTACCTCCAGAGATCTCGGCATTCCCCTTCTCTCTCTTACCTACAGATGTATCTGCCTTCCCCTTATCTTTCTACCTCCAGAGATATCTGCCTTCCCCTTCTCTCTCTACCTACAGATGTATCTGCCTTCCCCTTCTCTTTCTACCTCCAGAGATCTCTGCCTTCCCCTTCTCTCTCTACCTACAGATGTGTCTACCTTCCCCTTCTCTTTCTACATCCAGAGATCTCTGCCTTCCCCTTCTCTCTCTACCTACAGATGTATCTGCCTTCCCCTTCTCTTTCTACCTCCAGAGTTCTCTGCCGTCCCCTTCTCTCTCTACCTACAGATGTGTCTACCTTCCCCTTCTCTTACTACCTCCAGAGATATCTCCCGTCCCCTTCTCTCTCAACCTCCAGAGATCTCTGCCTTCTCCTTATCTCCCTACCTCCAGATATATCTGCCTTCCCCTCATCTCTCAACCTCCAGAGATATCTGCCGTCCCCTTCTCTCTCTACCTCCAGAGATCTCTGCCTTCCCCTCATCTCTCAACCTCCAGAGATCTCTGCCTTCTCCTTATCTTCCTACCTCCAGATATATCTGCCTTCCCCTCATCTCTCTATCTCCAGAGATCTCTGCCTTCCCCTCATCTCTCTAGCTCCAGAGATCTCTGCCTTCCCCTTCTCTCTCTACCTCCAGAGATATCTGCGTTCCCCTCATCTCTCAACCTCCAGAGATCTCTGCCTTCTCCTTATCTCCCTACCTCCAGATATATCTGCCTTCCCCTCATCTCTCTACCTCCAGAGATCTCTGCCTTCCCCTCATCTCTCTAGCTCCAGAGATCTCTGCCTTCCCCTTCTCTCTCTACCTCCAGAGATATCTGCGTTCCCCTCATCTCTCTACCTCCAGAGATCTCGGCATTCCCCTTCTCTCTCTTACCTACAGATGTATCTGCCTTCCCCTTATCTTTCTACCTCCAGAGATATCTGCCTTCCCCTTCTCTCTCTACCTACAGATGTATCTGCCTTCCCCTTCTCTTTCTACCTCCAGAGATCTCTGCCTTCCCCTTCTCTCTCTACCTACAGATGTGTCTACCTTCCCCTTCTCTTTCTACATCCAGAGATCTCTGCCTTCCCCTTCTCTCTCTACCTACAGATGTATCTGCCTTCCCCTTCTCTTTCTACCTCCAGAGTTCTCTGCCGTCCCCTTCTCTCTCTACCTACAGATGTGTCTACCTTCCCCTTCTCTTACTACCTCCAGAGATATCTCCCGTCCCCTTCTCTCTCAACCTCCAGAGATCTCTGCCTTCTCCTTATCTCCCTACCTCCAGATATATCTGCCTTCCCCTCATCTCTCAACCTCCAGAGATATCTGCCGTCCCCTTCTCTCTCTACCTCCAGAGATCTCTGCCTTCCCCTCATCTCTCAACCTCCAGAGATCTCTGCCTTCTCCTTATCTTCCTACCTCCAGATATATCTGCCTTCCCCTCATCTCTCTATCTCCAGAGATCTCTGCCTTCCCCTCATCTCTCTAGCTCCAGAGATCTCTGCCTTCCCCTTCTCTCTCTACCTCCAGAGATATCTGCGTTCCCCTCATCTCTCAACCTCCAGAGATCTCTGCCTTCTCCTTATCTCCCTACCTCCAGATATATCTGCCTTCCCCTCATCTCTCTAGCTCCAGAGATCTCTGCCTTCCCCTTCTCTCTCTACCTCCAGATATATCTGCCTTCCCCTCATCTTCCTACCTCCAGAGATCTCTGCATTCCCATCATCTACCTCCAGAGATCACCTCATTCTCATCATCTCTGTCCCTGATTTGAATGATTGTCAGACTTGTCATGCCTTGCCAGTGCTAGGCCTCAGTAGCCATCTCCCACAGTGAATGTCTGTCAAGGAAGTAATCAGGGCTTGGTTATAGTGATAGTTGGCAGGCCTTATTCCTCATACAGCAGGGTTGGCACAGCAAGGCTCAGTGATCTGTGATAACACAGCTCCTATTGATATTTGGACTGAATCAACCTCTATTGGCTCGCATGCTCTGTCACACTGACTTCATCAAAATGGGCATGTGGGACCACGACCACTGTGACATCATCAAAGGTCACCTGTGAGAGGCAACCAGGTGTGTCACCACAGCTCATATCAGAATAACCAGGAGTCAGATGTAAACACGGGCAGATACAAAAAGGTCACTAGTTGACCTAAATGTCCAAACAAACCAAACATCAGTGAGTGGCCAATCATCACCTGTAGTCCCTGTGGTGTTGTCCAGGGACCACCTACTGGGTGGTTGCAACTTGAATAGTGTCTGTCTTTCCTGATTCAACATGAAGAATCGTAGTCTGCTGTTAGCAGAGGTGGCACCACAGGTTCAAATGTGATGTGACAAAATGTGTATGTGTCTTTTCTGGGACCTGGAGTTGTTCCTGAGCCCCCTTCGCCTGCAGAACACCCTAAATTATTTGGGGCATGGATTCTATATGGTGTGGCATTCAAATGTTGTTCAATTAGGAACCGGGATCCGTCGGACCAGGCAATGTTTTTCCACTCCTCAATTGTCCAGTGTTGATGACTATAGCTAATAGGAGTGGAACCCAATGTGGTCCTCTTCTGCAATAGCCCATCCATGACAAGGACCGACGAGTTGTGCGTTCAGAGATGTCGTTCTGCATGCCACTGTTTTTACTGCGCCATTATTTGCCTTGTTTGTGGCCTGCATGTTAGCTTGCACGAATCTTGCCATTCTGCTTCCACCTCTCTCATCAACATGCTGTTTTCGCCCACAGGACTGCCGCTGACTAGATGTTTTTTGTTTGTTGTACCATTCTCTGTAAACCCTAGACACTGTCAGTGTGAAGCACTGTGTGAGCTAAACAACTTTTTGCTACTTCTTATGTCTGTAAATAAACGGCCTGGGTATCAGTTGAGCCTACTGCAATGATTGAATTAGAACAAGCCAGTTGCAGCCGGTGCCGTTTAAGTTGAGGGAAAATAATGATTTTTTTTATGAGCAAGGTCTTTTTTCTATTACAGCATATTGGATGACTGTCATTCATACTCCATTCACCCAGCTCAATGTAACAGCAATAGGTTTAGGCTACAACATGACTCAAACATTTTCCCTATACTCATCATGAGGTTGCTACAACCTAGCCTATGAATTCATGTTTACAATTCAGTGCACAGGTCGAGAGAAACTTTAGTAATCAAGGTGACAGACATTGACAAATTCCATACCGCCTTGCACACTTGCCTGTATCTAGCTGATCTAGGGTGTATTCATTAGTCCAACAGTTGTAAACAAGTTTCGATTGGACAAATTCAGATGTGTTCATTCCTGTTTCGTTCTGTTTGCTTCTGTTCAAGAAACGTTTTTCAACAGAATCGGCAGAATGAATACACCCCTGATCACACGCAAATACAGTTCACTTACAAACAGCATGATCCCTTTGGATGTTGTATAATTCCTTCTCGCATCTACGCGCTCTCCTCCTCTCACATTTTCCCTTCACTTGTGGACTTCAGTACACAACACATCAGCTGTCCAGGAAAAAAAACTTTATTTGCCAAACCTTCATATTACAACCAGGGGGGGGGGGGGAGTGCGCAATGCTGGGGAGCCTGGCGCCCTCGAGCGTCAGGGGGAAAGAGCGGGAGCAGGTGTGACACTACATCATTGTCACCATATTAAGGAAATAGTCAACATAGCTACGAGAACTAACATGTTATTAAAGCCACCACCTTCATGCAGTACAGTGTACAGTAAGGAAATGGCTGCACCATGGAAAGTGCTGTTGAGGCTACAGAAGACCTTCATTGCAACACAGTGTGTGTTTTTTTCAATTAATTGGTGACAAAAAGGAGAACTTTTTTAATGTTTCACTATTTTTATGAAATTCACTGAGGATGGTCCTCCCCTTCCTCCTCTGAGGAGCCTCCACTGGAACAAGCCGCTCTCCATCTGCTCCCATTTCCCCAGACAGATACACGCATGGAACTCACTAACATTCACTCGTCTCAGGGCACAAGTCTCCCCTTCTCCAAACATTGTATTGTGTATGAATCATATGTATTGTCATGAATCATTGTGTATGAATCATAATCAGTAGCTAGTCATTGTTGTTCAATCTAATTATTTCCTGTCATCGTTGTTGAGTCCATATGGTTGTTATGTCTACTTGGAGTTGTTAAGTAGGCTAACTTTGTTTGTCCATATAATTTTTACATTGCTGTCGAAGTCTGTTATGTAGTGATCCAAGCCCATGCTTGTTGGCTATTATTATTTATTCTTGCCCAGACAGATCATTTGAAAATAAAATTACAAATGTAGTTTTGCTCCTCTTGAAAGTGAAACAATATATGGGGTGAATTAGCTTAACTTAAAAAATCTGTGTCTGGAATAAATGCAGGCAGTAGTTGTTACGTCCGTCGTTAGAATGAGACCAAGATGTAGCGTGGTAGGCGTACATTTTTCTTTTATTAAAAATGACGCCAAAAAACAACAAAATATAAATGAACGTAAAGTTCTGCAGGGCTAACAGCAACTGTGCAAAAACAAGATCCCACAACAGAAAGTGGGAAAAAGGGCTGCCTAAGTATTATTCCCAATCAGAGACAACGATAGACAGCAGCCTCTGATTGGGAACCATACTTGGCAAAAAACAAAGAAATAGACAACATAGAATGCCCACCCCAAATCACTACCTGACCTAACCAAATAGAGAAATAAAACGTCTCTCTAAGGTCAGGGCGTGACAGTAGTAGTCAGTGTCGTGGCAGAATCAGAATTCTTTAGGTAACATTTATAAATAAAATGTTTTATTCATTTTATTGCATGCTTATGTGAGATATTTGTCATTAGAATGTTTTCTTTTGGATAATACTGTTGGCTGTTTGCAGTTATCTGTTCTCTGTCAGGGTTCAGTTACTTGGGCCACAGAAAGGGGAGAGGTCAAGCTTGTCTTCATATGTAAACATATCTTTTAAACCATGTGAAGGGATGATTGGGGGGGAACCAATTATCTCTTGGCTCCACAATGTCTGTGTGCCAATCACTGTCTCTGTGATCTTGTCCAGGAGGGATGTATTTGATATATGCCATTGGGTGAGGTAATGGTGTTGGTCTTGAGTGGTACCAAGAGCGAGATAAGAACATAGTTTAGGAGACCAAAGCTGAACGATAATTTATAGCCAATGCTGTCTGGCTATGTGTGTCTTTGCTATGGATCTCAGTTGCAATGTGTAAGCACTCTCAGAGAATTCATTTATAGACACTGAATTGATCTGAGAGTCACAGGGTTGTGATGGAGCTCATAATAATTAAAGATGGACTTTATGATAATTCTGACTTGTGTGGTGGTTTGCTCTCATGATTTGGTAAATACAGGAAATTTCCACTACATCAGCCATGCATTAAACTATTCATTAGCCTATTTCAATGATCCCCGAAAAGAACTAAGTAAGAAAATAATGTGCATTTTACTCTGTCTGGGGTCATTTACCTTTGAACAATGTGTGTGAATGAGTGAGGGACAAGGGACCAGGTTTCCAGTCTAGCACAATTTTGGCTACTTCAACAGTTTTGCTTTGTTTCTGCAGTTTAACTGACAGCTAACCCAGAAAGACAAATTCCATAGATGGCCACATAGAGAAGTCAGATTTGAAAATACCTAATAAGACACTTTAGTCACAAAACATTCATTAGATTATTCAAATAATTTGCGCTTAGTCCGATCACTCACAGCAGAAGATATTAACATGTTATATTCATCCAATGTCTGCACTATTTTTTTGTGACGTGATAACATCGTCGCTGCTCGTGCTGCTAGCTGTGCACACTGTGTGCTAGTGCGCATGTGATGTTGGTCCGTATAAATCGGATGCCCATGAATCAGCGAGTCATTTTAGCTCGCTAACAGCATGTGATTTTAGCTAGCTAACATTTGCATTGCAAGCTATTTTTGACAAACTTTGCTAGTAACAGTAATGGCAACATTGCCATCTCTAAAATAATTTTGATGACACCATAATATGGCAAAGTTGTTTCCTACTAATTATGTGCCAACTTTAGCAATGTCATCGTATTTCCATGCCATGTCTTGGGCACAAATAAATATTGGACGTAGCTATGGTGGTACTAGCTAACTCAAGTCTGACTACAAAAGTGTACTAACTAGTAGCAACAACCACAAACTAACCCAGGGCCAGTTGGTTGCATAGTGTAACGGCGTCCCCGACCTGAATCTAATCCAATCTGGAGCCAGTCAGTCTCCATCTGTAAAGCATAGAATTATCTTCCAAACGAGATTACGTTATTTCTCGAGCTATGTTTATAATTGAGGGATGATGACAATAGTTGACCCTGTTTTTCTGTTAGACAAAGTGCACAGTTGGGTACCAGACTGATCCACTGGTCATGAATGCATGCCGGGACCTACCAGAAGGAGCAAAGGTGTGTATCTTAACATGTCCAGCAATATAATTGCGATGGTTTTAGAGACCTCCAAAAATAACTTAATTCACTGTTCACTTGCTATTTTCACCCTTGTGACACCTCCTCCGTTGTTGCCAGAGTCTCCCTCGACATGAGGCCTCTAGTTACTGCAACGAAGACACAGACGGCTTCATCAACAACAACAGGTAGTTTGTGTTATGTGAAAAATACTTAGCTTGACAAAATAGTAGGCTAATTCCCAAGCCAAGCAGATACAACTAGTAGAGTCATTTTGGTTGTGAAGTGCATTAGCAAAAAGCTTTGTCCTTTCTTTAGAAAAAAAATGCAATTTACCACTTGGCTATTTATCACCCTGTGTCACAGGCCCTCCCAGTCAACAGCAGCTCATAAGATTGCCTGCTACACTTGTTTGAGAGATGTACAGTTTGCAGCAGAACATTACATTTACATTTTAGTCATTTAGCTGACGCTCTTAAATACCTCTTCCCCCCTTTTTCCTATCTCTATCCTACTGATGTGACATTTGAAAATCCCTTGGTTAACATGGAGATTCTGGGAACATCAGAAGGTGGGGGGAAATGAACTATATTCTGGTAATCCGACCAATTGAACATATGCGGTGGTACTTAATGAATATGATGTCAGTTCGGTTGTCATCTGAGACATTCTCATCGATGATAGGATGACATCAACTCTAGAGTGGAAAGTCTACACATCCGAGTTATCGGATTCACATGGAATTGTTGTTCAATTTAAATGTTTGAATATAAAATTATTGGTGAAAAGATTAAATATAATTTTAGCTTCCAAATGAGAGATTTGGGTTTTCATAAGGTTAGGGCTCTGCACAATCAGTGGCCTGCCCCTGTGAAGAGACATGGGTTATAAAGATTTTCAGACACACCCTTCTCGCTCCACTATATAAAGCCTTGCCGAAAATGTAACCTCCTGTTCCAAGTACCTGAGGGCTGCAGCCTCTGCGTTAAAAGGACTAACATGTCAACTACAGAACTAAGCCAACCTCAGCGTGAGCTTTGGTTGCGAATGTTATGAACTTTGAACTCTTATTCACAACAGAAGTGATACCTCCTAGCCGTTGAGTTAGCAACAGTAGCTGCAAACATGGTCTAGGAAAGACCAGACAGAGTATCCCGTCTACCACACAATGACGTTACTACAACGTATTCAATTGACCACCAGAGACATTCTTCAAAGGACTCGGTTGGGCAACACGGCATTCCATCTACCACCAACCTACCGAAGCGCAGCTCAGAGTAAATATTTATTGCATTTTCCTTTTCCAAATGGGCGGTAATTTAGAATGCATAAGATACTGTATTTACGATAGCACAGCTTCTCCCTTTGTCCCTCAGTCTTCCCGCTCTTTCACTCAAACCCAGCCCTTTTCTTTTGTGTAACCAGCTGTCATATCTGTTCCACCCGCTAGGGACGTTTTCCATTATGACGCCATTTGTAATCAAGGTATGATTCATTCTTTGTACATGTAATTCTGTGTGATTAGTTAGGTATTTAGTAAATAAATGATTAAACCCAATTTTGTATTGCTGATTCAACTTGTTAGCCAGAGTTCGTGAAGATAACCAAGAATTTACAACTTTCAGATGAGACTGAATTAAGGTGACGATTAATATTGACTGCTATTGATATAAAATATTACTAGGTCTTTAAGAGTTTATTCTGAAGATAACAGCTCTATAAACTCTCTAGTTAATTACATTTACATGATTAGCTCAATCAGGTAATATTAATTACGGAGAAAGGATTTTATAGAATAGCATGTCATATCACTTAATCCGGCATAGCCGAGACACGACACTAGCAAGGGGACCCTCATTAGCATCGCGCAGACATGCCCTCGCTGTAAGTGTTCCTATGAATGGAACAGTCAGCCACATGTTGGCAAGTATCCGGCAAGCAACCTCCACCTGTCAGCGACAACAGCTTCCACAGACTCATCATTTGTACAAATACAGAAGGTAGCCCACTTCATTATTTTGATACATTTGATAACCCAATTGTGAAACATAATTTATGTGAACTGACATTATTTGTTGCTTATTTTCTACTTCTTAGATGCATATAATGTCCAGGGCATGACTTAGCTTGGTGGTACCATCCTGATCGCTGTGTTCACCATTCTATTTCACTTCACATTTTATGATATCTGAAGTGAAATAGAAAGGTGAATGCAGAGATCAGGTTGGTTCCACCAGGCTAATCATAACCACCATTAATCATGTAATCAGTGCTCTGTGCATCTGTGTGGGTTTGTGTGACCGACCAGTATCTTTGTTGAGAGGCCAGGAGCTGATATAGGCTGAATCAATGGGGATCTGGCAAGACCTCACCTCCAGCATCACCTCTTGCCTGGTCACCAACATCATTGTGGAGAACAGAGCTAAGTACATTTAGTTTTACTAGTTTATGTTTGTGTCAGATATCACCTATCCCTAACTGCCATTGGTAATAGAACAGTGACTATGTGTGTGTATGTGTTCACAGAAACACATACACACCCAAATCCTTTCTTCGTCCACATTACATCCTGGCTGACCATGAAACGATGGAGAAGGACACGGCCCAGAGTTCATACAACCTGTAATGAACATAAGCCTACAGTATCAAGGCTTTGTGTTGAGACTGAGGATTGCTCTGCCTAGTGTTTGGCAAATATAACACACAGTCCCTAAAACATAACTGTTTGTGTTTTAAAACAGAAAACACTTATGTTCCTGTTAAAGCTAGCACAGGGAGACTTGCAAGATGATGTGAGTCTAGAATGACTTGATATGGATTTCGCTGAATGGAGAGGGACCTGCACTCCGTAGTAAAATTTTACCAGACACAACTATTATTTATATTATCTTGAAAAAAAATAGTAAAAAAATGGTATCAGTCAATATGCAGAGGGGAACTTAAAGGGGAGATCAAGCTGATCCTAACTGTTATAGGCCTATTTCTATTTTGCCCTGTTAATCAAAAGTGTTGGAAAAACTTGTCAATAATCAACTGACTGGCTTTCTTGATGTTCATAGTATTCTCTCTGGTATGCAATCTGGTTTCCGCTCAGGTTAAGGATGTGTCACTGCAACCTTAAAGGTCCTCAATGATGTCACCATTGCCCTTGATTCTAAGAAATATTGTGCTGCTATTTTTATTGACTTGGCCAAAGCTTTTGATACGGTAGACCATTCCATTATTGTGGGCCGGCTAAAGAGTATTGGTGTCTTTGAGAGGGCTTTGGCCTGGTTTGCTAACTACCTCTCTCAAAGAGTGCAGTTTTGAAAATCTGCTGTCTCAGCCACTGCCTGTCACAAAGGGAGTACCCCAAGGCTCAATCCTAGGCCCCACGCTCTTCTCAATTTACATCAACAACATAGCTCAGGCAGTAGGAAGCTCTCTCATCCATTTATATGCAGATGATACAGCCTTATACTCAGCTGGCCCCTCCACAGATTTTGCGGTAAATGCTCTACAACAAAGCTTTCTCAGTGTCCAACATGCTTTCTCTGCGCTTAACCTTGTTCTGAACACCTCTAAAACAAAGGTCATGTGGTTTGGTTAGAAGAATGCCCCTCTCCCCACAGATGTTATTACTTCCTCTGAGGGTTTAGAGCTTAAGGTAATCACCTCATACAAGTACAGTGCCTTGCGAAAGTATTCGGCCCCCTTGAACTTTGCGACCTTTTGCCACATTTCAGGCTTCAAACATAAAGATATAAAACTGTATTTTTTTGTGAAGAATCAACAACAAGTGGGACACAATCATGAAGTGGAACGACATTTATTGGATATTTCTAACTTTTTTAACAAATCAAAAACTGAAAAATTGGGCATGCAAAATTATTCAGCCCCCTTAAGTTAATACTTTGTAGCGCCACCTTTTGCTGCGATTACAGCTGTACATCGCTTGGGGTATGTCTCTATCAGTTTTGCACATCGAGAGACTGAAAATGTTTCCCATTCCTCCTTGCAAAACAGCTCGAGCTCAGTGAGGTTGGATGGAGAGCATTTGTGAACAGCAGTTTTCAGTTCTTTCCACAGATTCTCGATTGGATTCAGGTCTGGACTTTGACTTGGCCATTCTAACACCTGGATATGTTTATTTTTTAACCATTCCATTGTAGATTTTGCTTTATGTTTTGGATCATTGTCTTGTTGGAAGACAAATCTCCGTCCCAGTCTCAGGTCTTTTGCAGACTCCATCAGGTTTTCTTCCAGAATGGTCCTGTATTTGGCTCCATCCATCTTCCCATCAATTTTAACCATCTTCCCTGTCCCTGCTGAAGAAAAGCAGGCCCAAACCATGATGCTGCCACCACCATGTTTGACAGTGGGGATGTGTGTTCAGGGTGATGAGCTGTGTTGCTTTTACGCCAAACATAACGTTTTGCATTGTTGCCAAAAAGTTCAATTTTGGTTTCATCTGACCAGAGCACCTTCTTCCACATGTTTGGTGTGTCTCCCAGGTGGCTTGTGGCAAACTTTAAACGACACTTTTTATGGATATCTTTAAGAAATGGCTTTCTTCTTGCCACTCTTCCATAAAGGCCAGATTTGTGCAATATACGACTGATTGTTGTCCTATGGAAAGAGTCTCCCACCTCAGCTGTAGATCTCTGCAGTTCATCCAGAGTGATCATGGGCCTCTTGGCTGCATCTCTGATCAGTCTTCTCCTTGTATGAGCTGAAAGTTTAGAGGGACGGCCAGGTCTTGGTAGATTTGCAGTGGTCTGATACTCCTTCCATTTCAATATTATCGCTTGCACAGTGCTCCTTGGGATGTTTAAAGCTTGGGAAATCTTTTTGTATCCAAATCCGGCTTTAAACTTCTTCACAACAGTATCTCGGACCTGCCTGGTGTGTTCCTTGTTCTTCATGATGCTCTCTGCGCTTTTAACGGACCTCTGAGACTATCACAGTGCAGGTGCATTTATACGGAGACTTGATTACACACAGGTGGATTGTATTTATCATCATTAGTCATTTAGGTCAACATTGGATCATTCAGAGATCCTCACTGAACTTCTGGAGAGAGTTTGCTGCACTGAAAGTAAAGGGGCTGAATAATTTTGCACGCCCAATTTTTCCGTTTTTGATTTGTTAAAAAAGTTTGAAATATCCAATAAATGTCGTTCCACTGCATGATTGTGTCCCACTTGTTGTTGATTCTTCACAAAAAAATACAGTTTTATATCTTTATGTTCGAAGCCTGAAATGTGGCAAAAGGTCGCAAAGTTCAAGGGGGCCGAATACTTTCGCAAGGCACTGTACTTGGGAGTATGGCTAAATGGTGCACTGTCCTTCTCTCAACACATATCAAAGCTGCAGGCTTAAGTTAAATCTAGACTTGATTTCCTCTATCGTAATCGCTCCTTAATCACCCCAGCTGACAAACTAACCCTTATTCAGATGACCATCCTACCCATGCTATATTACGGGGACATAATTTATAGATCGGCAGGTAAGGGTGCTCTTACACGTTCTTTACCATTCTGCCATCAGATTTGCCACCAATGCTCCTTATAGGACACATCACTGCACTCTATACTCCTCTGTAAACTGGTAATCTCTGTATATGCAAGACCCACTGGTTGATGCTTATTTATAAAAACCCTCTTAGGCCTCACTCCCCCCTATTTGAAATATCTACTGCAGCCTTCATCCTCCACATACAACACCCGTTCTGCCAGTCACATTCTGTTAAAGGTCTCCAATCCACACACATCCCTGGGTCGCTCCTCTATTCAGTTTGCTGCAGCTAGTGACTGGAACGAGCTGCAACAAACTCTCAAACTGGACAGTTTTATCTCAATCTCTTCATTCCAAGACTCAATCATGGACACCCCTAATGACAGTTGTGGCTGCTTTGTGTGATGTATTGTTGTCTCTACCATCTAGCCCTTTGTGCTGTTGTCTGTGCACAATAATGTTTGTACCATGTTTTGTGCTGCCACTATGTTGTGTTGCTACGATGCTGTGTTGTCATGTGTTGCTGCCTTGACATGTTGCTGTCTTAGGTCTCTCTTTATGTAGTGTTGTGTTGTCTCTCTCATTGTGATGTGCATTTTGTCCTATATTTATATTGTTTTTAATTTTTTATCCCAGGCCCCTGTCCCCGCACGAGGACATTTGCCTTTTTAGTAGGGCGTCATTGTAAATAAGAAATTGTTCTTAACTGACTTGCCCAGTTATATAAAACTTCAATAAAAAAATGTAATAAAAAATGTAATAAAAAATCTAAATAATGAAATAACACATACGGAATCATGTAGTAACCAAAACAGTGTTAAACAAATCAAAATATATTTTATATTTTAGAATCTTCAAAGTAGCCACTCTTTGCCTTAATGACAGCTTTGCACACTCTTGGCATCCCCTCACCAGCATCATGAGGTAGTCACCTAGAATGCATTTAAATTAAAACCTCTTGTGACTAGGGGGCAGTATTTTCATTTTTGGAAAAATAACGTTCCCAAAGTAAACAGGATATTTTGTCAGGACAAGATGCTAGAATATGCATATAATTGACAGCTTAGGATAGAAAACACTCTAAAGTTTCCAAAACTGTAAAAATATTGTCTGTGAGTATAACAGAACTGATATTGCAGGCGAAAGCCTAAGAAAAATCCAATCCGGAAGTGCCTCATGTTTTGAAAGCTCTGCATTCCAATGCGGCCCTATTGAGCAGTGAATGGGCTATCAACCAGATTACTTTTTCTACGTATTCCCCAAGGTGTCTACAGCATTGTGACGTAGTTTTACGCCTTTATGTTGAAGAATACCCGTAAGCGGCTACATTGTGTAAGTGGTCACCTGATGGCTCTCAGAGTGATTCTCGCGTAAAATACAGAGGTAGCCATTTTTCCAATCGGTCCTACTGAAAAACCAATTGTCCCGGTGGATATATTATCGAATAGATATTTGAAAAACACCTTGAGGATTGATTATAAACAACGTTTGCCATGTTTCTGTCGATATTATGGAGCTAATTTTGAATATTTTTCGGCGTTGTCGTGATCGCAATTTCCAGTCGATTTCTCAGCCAAATGATGAAGAACAAACGGAGCTATTTCGCCTACAAAATAATATTTTTGGAAAAAAGGAACATTGGTTATCTAACTGGGAGTCTCCTGAGTGAAAACATCCGAAGCTCATCAAAGGTAAACAATTTAATTTGATTGCTTTTCTGATTTTCGTGACCAAGTTACCTGCTGCTAACTGGACAGAATGCTATGCTAGGCTATCGATAAACTTACACAAATGCTTGTCTTGCTTTGGCTGTAAAGCATATTTTGAAAATCTGAGATGACAGGGTGATTAACAAAAGGCTAAGCTGTGTCTCAATATATTTCACTTTTGATTTTCATGAATAGGAATATTTTCTAGTAATATTTATGTCCGTTGCGTTATGCTAATTAGTGTCAGTCGATGATTACGCTCCCAGATCCGGGATGGGGTGTCACTAGAGGTGTGCCTTGTTAATTTGTGGAATTTCTTTCCTTCTTAATGCGTTTGAGCCCATCAGTTGTGTTGTGACAAGGTAGGGGTGGTATACAGAAGATAGCCCTATTTGGTAAGAACAGCTCAAATAAGCAAAGCGAAACGACAGTCCATCATTACTCAGTCAATCCAGAACATTTCAAGACTTCTGAAAGTTTTTCAAGTGCAGTCGAAAATATCATCAAGCGCTATGATGAAACTGTCTCTCATGAGGACCGCCACGGGAACAGAAGACCCAGAGCTACCTCTGCTGCAGAGGTTCATTTTGATGTTAATTTTTGTCACCCAAATGAGTCAATATACTATCATTACAACACAACAAAAAGGCAAAAGCCAGAGAGAGAGACAAAACGGGTAGTGTAACCTGCTGTGTCATCAATGGCCGCCTTCCTATGCAAAGATTAGCTGCGTGTTCAGCCAAACAGCACCAATTAGAGCACAGGGCTGGGTTCCCGTAACAGCTACAGAGGAAGGCATCAAACACACCGGGGGGAACAAACAGGGGGAACAGGCGAAGACATAAACGCAGTGCAGCATGACTGAATTAGAGATGCTCTGTCCTCATAATTGGTTTTGAATTATGCATTAGGGCTTAGAAGATGCTAATGTCTGCTTTTCAAGGAACCACAAAACACGCTATACTTATAGGTTACATCTAGCTACAATTCTCCTTCTTCATCTATTTGGCTTGAAAATGTCAGAGACTCACGTTATGCTGAACTGATCGAAAAACACTGTAACCTTTATTTAAGTAGGCAAGTCAGTCAAGAACAAATTCTTATTTACAACTACCTACCCTGGCCAAACCCTAACCCTGACAATGCTGGGCCAATTGTGCACCTCCTTATGGGACTCCCAATCACAGCTGGTTGTAATACAGCCTGGAATTGAACCAGGGTCTGTAATGATGCCTCTAGCACTGAAATGCAGTGCCTTGGACCGCTCTGCCACCCGGGAGCCCAGGAGTCAGCATCAAATTATAAAAATGAATAAATGCATCAAATAAATGAGGCTTTCCACAACTATTGCACAATTCATCCACATTGTATTCGTCCACATTGAATCTCTGCATCTCAGAATGTCTTTGTAGAGGATTGGAATATGGTTTGATTGTCCGAGAACATTTTCACACAAACGCAGGATACACCATTGGCCTCATCGTGAAATCCTTGAGTGGTTTCCTACCTCTCCGGCAACTGAGTTAGGAAGGACACCTGCATGTTTTTAGTGACTGGGTGTATTGATACACCATCCAAAGTGTAATTAATAACTTCACCAGGCTCAAAAGGATATTCAATGTCTGCTTTTTTATTTTTACTCTACATGGATGGTGCCCTTCCTTGCAAGGCATTAGAAAACCTCTCTGGTCTTCGTGTTTGAAATTCACTACTCAACTGAGGGACCTTACAGATAATTGTATGTGTCCGTTACAGATGAGGTGGTCATTCAAAAATCATGTTAAACAATATTATTGCACACAGAGTGAGTCCATGAAACTTGTGTATGTCACTTGTCAAGCACATTTTGACTCCTGAACTTATTTAGGCTTGCCATAACAAAGGGTTTGAATACTTATTGACTCAAGACATTTCAGCTTTTCATTTTTAACTAATTTGTAAAAAGGTTGAAAAACATCATTCTACTTTGACATTATGGTGTATTGTGTATAGTGCATTGACCAAAAATGCTCAATTTAAATTCAGGCTATAACACAACAAAATGTGTAAAAAGTCCAGGGGTGTGAATACTTTGAAGGCATTGTACATGTATGTGCTTCCACTTCTCTATAAAGCTGAGGAAAAGGGCACAGAAATGTCAATAAACCCCATTCCTCTCCGCCCACTATTTTTTACATTTAACTAGGCAAGTCAGTTAAGAACAAACCCGGACAACGCTGGGCCAATTGTGCACCGCCCTCTGGGACTCCCAATCACAAATGGATGTGATGCAGCCTGTTTCTTCTCTCAGTATGAGAGAAGAAACACCAACATTGTGGGTTCTTCCATTGGAATTATGTTGAATTATACTTATAACACAATAAACATAAAGTTCAAATGCAGACATTCCGAGATCATTGAGTGCTTTTGAAGTGACAGGTTGGCGGGAAATCTGTAGCCCATCTCCGCTGAGCTGTATCAGTGTAAAATAGCAGCAGTCTTAAGGACAAAGATTCATCAGGAGGAAGGCAGGTAGAGGTGCAGATGAGTGTTGGATTTATTTACTCAGTGCTGGTGTTTCAAAGATTTCAGTAATACATATATATATTTATAAATATATATATATATATATATATATATATATATATATATATATATATATATATATACAAAGTTCTGACTTCAAAATGTCCACATTCAAAAGAAAAAGCCTCTCATCAGGCAACACCTGTCTTAACCAATAATGAACAGGTGGGGTCTACCAGGCTCAGATACAGCCGCCCCTTGAGTTACCCAAAAGGGACCTAACTAGACTAGAACATCCCCAAATGGGCAATTAAATACATTTGGCAACACCTATTCTTGGCGGAAGCCGGCCCAGTGGCACCTTAATTGTGGAATATGGTCTCATAGTAATGGCTGGAACCGAGTTAATGGATTGGTATGGAACACATCACACACATCCATGTGTTTGATACCATTCCATTCAGTCTATTCCAGCCATTGTTATGAGCCCTCCTCCCCTCATCTGCCTCCTGTGCTATGCACGCTAACGCGTGAGCATTCACACAACATTAAACACTGCGGTGAAACCGGACACATGCTTTCCTAACAAAGACAAATAGTGTGCACGAATTGTCCGGAGTCTGAGCGCAATAGTGGAGAGAGACGTGCCTACAGCGAGTCTTCACCATACACATAGTGCTGAGCGATTAACCAACATTTCTGTTATTTTGCGGTTTTTAAACAACTAATTGACCAAAGTCGGTCCAATTATTTAAATAGCATTTTATTCATTTTTTTTCTGTGAGCTCAATGCGCACATGTTCTCTAGAGATAAATCAGAGCCAGTCTGAACTGTGAGATGTAGTAGGGAGTTGTATTTTCCAACAGGTCAATATTCTACATAGTTTAGCGCATAAAACATGGAAATGAAATAAAATTACTTAATCCATTGCGCATCTACTTGTCTGGTCTGTGTTTGTCTTATGCCTGCTACAGAGGAGGCAGAAGAATGCACAATGGTGTCGGTGTTGCGCCACATGGTATCTGAAAATACATGATCTTAGAGACTGATAGTTGGTATTCAGCAGTCATAAAAGTATGCCTTATTTACTGTTGAAGAAGTACAAAATAGTGATTTTTATATCACCTTCATTTAACGAGGTAGGCCAGTTGAGAACAAGTTCTCATTTACAACTGCGACCTGGATAAAGCAAAGCAGTGCGACATGAACAACAACACAGAGTTACACATGGAATAAACATAGAGATGATTGAAATAATAAAGTCATTAAATAACACAAATGTAATACACACAACTGACATATTTGATTAAAGTAAAGTAATGTGAATATATGTTTAATAAGGGATAAGCAGTAATGGACGATCACGACCATCATGAGACTTTTATTCATTCTTTTATTCTGTGTTGTTACATCATTCAACCAAAATAATCGAAACCGAAATCGAAAACCGTGATTATTTTGTAATAATCAAACCAACCTCATAAAGCACTAAATACTCAGCACTACCACACACCCTCCCTTTATTCTGGTCACAACATCACCGAAGGTGGCTCCCCTTCCCATTCGGGTGGTGCTCGGCGGTTGTCGTCACCGGTCTACTAGCTGCCACCGATCCCTTTTCCCCTTTTCGTTTCGTTTGGTCTAATTGGTTTCACCTGTTCCTTGTTTGGGGGTTTGGGTTGGGTTATTTAAGTTCAGTTGGCCCGCCTGTGTGTGGGCTGGTTTGCTGTTTTTGGTTCAGGAGTGTCCTTTTCATTTATGTCCGTTTACAGCGTGTGTACCGGTGTTGTACATTTAGGAGTGTTTTACGCCTGTGTTCAGCGTTACCCTCTTTTGTTCGCTGTTGTTGGTCCGGAATAAGTGGTTTTCCGAATCCTCTGCTCTCTGCGCCTGACTCCACACCCATCACTCTTCTAAGCCTGACAATGATGCTCGAGGCACATTCCTCACACATAAGCAGTAATAACAAACATCGTCAAGAAGTAGCAGTGGTCCTTTTGACTTCAACTGAAATCCTTATGGTTCAGTATTTCTAACCACCCCCCTTAAATGTACATGTGACAGCAAGGCAAAATGGCACATTCCAATGAAGATTGGCAGAGCAAATAAAGGAACATCATAGCAGTTGCCCTGAGGCAGATAAACATTTTGCCCAGGCCCTAAACACTGTCCACTAACCTTTTGGTGATGTGGGGGCATAAACCTCCCCGCATGGGTCTTAGTTGAAGCAGGTAAGGGAGTATTCTCCCCCAAACGATGCACAGTAGAGACTGGGGGTGGTTTCCAGACCCCCCACCAGTGACACTTCTTCCATGCCACACCCAGGAACATTTTACCTCTTTGCTCCAGGATCCGGAGTGAGCTCAGTCATAGTCAATTCAGTGTCAGTCAATGTTGGGATGAAAAATTCACACCCCATCATAGGGCAGACACTCCTGCAGAGCGACCCCTATAGGAACAGCAGAGAAGTAGGAAGGAGACAGTTCGGCCTCCAACACAACGTCTTCAACAGGTAAACTTGACCCCACCATTTTAAATCAAAATAAAATATTACAGGCGGAGGCATATCACCTTATTCACTTAGAAGCGTTTTTCCCGCTTTTTATGGAACCCCAAAGGAGTCATACCAAACCCCCCCAGTGGCTTTCAACAGCCCCCCCCCCCCCAACATTCAGCAGTGAGGTATGATGGAGGAGTGGGAGGTAGGTGGGTAGTACCTTGAGTCTCCTCAACTTTCTCCTAGGGAGGTGGATCAGGTGGATCAGTGATGTGCCGATCAAGCAGTGGCAGTGCTATATCCCCTGTCACCTAATGGAGCTAATGATAAACTTTACTGCTATGGCTGACTTAATCTCCGTAGTCAACAGACCATGTTCGGATATAGCTCTACTTCAGGGATACATAATAAAAGTAATTAAGTATAGCACTGAACTCACAGTGGAACAGATTGGTTCTTTAAGACTTGAAAGCTCTCAAATAAAACTAAATGAATGCAGAGTGAGTGGCTCCTTTGATAACGCACACTGACTACTGAATCAATTGAAGAACGAACAATAGCTCATTCTGGACAGAATCTTAGTCGAATGCCTTTTCAACCCAAACCCCATGAGTCATGCTGGTCATGTCTGGTTCACCTTGGCTCTATCTGGTTCAGCCTGGTGAGTCAGTGAGATGAATGCTTTTTAGTGTTTAGTTTTAGGCCTTGCTGCCTCCGGGGCGGCTCCTGGCCACTGATCTGGATGGACCCAGCCAGTCATGCGAAACTAATGGTTACCGTGACACAACCCCCAGTACAGAGCAAATGGATCTACTTTCTCTATCACTCCCACTCTCATCCCTGTGCCCCCATAATATTGCAAGCCTACCTCACTCTGGATAGAAACAAAATGCCACACTCGCCAGACCTAATTTCTGCATTAGTCATTGAGACCCAAGGCGTTGCCAGGGAGACAGTGTAGTTACCATCTTATAGGAATTGGTGTAATAAAGGTGGGCCCTGAGGCATGGAGCTAAGGTAATGGCCTTTATGAGAGCATTTACTACCCTGCCATTGCACCAAGACATACTTCGCCACTTGCAGCCAGCAGCCTAAGGCAGAGCGGGCGACAGGTGTGTTCGTGATACACCGGAGTCGTGTTTGTTAGGCATGATGGACTGAAGTAGGGTAAGGTACAATCTGAACTCGTCCAATAACAAACGCTATTTTTTGTTTTCCCTTGCATAACGTTTTGAAATGTTTTGCAGCTGTGTTCCCTAATGAACATGACCCAGAACAGGACATCCCTACCAGTGTCACCTCTTGGCCATTCTGGGTCAGGAGGCAATATCAGGATAATATATAGATAGATAAATAATGAGAATGATCGAGAAGTGAAGATATAGGTGGGGATATGCATGCTTCTCTTTCACAGAAGGTGATGAAAACCTCAAGCAAATAATTGAAAGAGCATACCACAAACGTTAATGTCAAATACTGAGCTTCTCCACTACTTGTCTCTCTAATGCGAGTAGCTCGGAGTGAGGAGTGGCTGAACATCTCTTAATGTCAGCTGTCTCCCTATGTCTAGGAATATATCGACAGAAGGAATTCAGAAAGGAATTTAGAGAGACAGTTTTGAAAGCTTTTATCAGAATCCATGTCATCCTTGCATTCATTAATCTAAAGACATTAATGACAAATCCAGGTGTGAGAGTGTGTGTGTATATGTTTGTATGTGCGTGTGTGTGCACGCTTGCATGTGTGTAGAAGTAGAAGTGCGTGTACTCTACTTCTTTATGATATTGAAGTTGTAGAGTAGAGATGGAGGGACTCTTGAGACGACAAGGTTTAATCCCACGCTCCTGTGAGGATTCAGGAGGGGCGGATTTCAGTTGATCCCTGCCACTCAGAATTAATACCCAGGGTTAGAAAGCTCCCGTGTGGAGCGCAAAAAGATTAGAGGGGGGACACCTGACATAACGGCCTGATGCACTTGTACAGAGTGCCATTAATTTGTATTTACTTGTGGAGGGAACTGTGTTCACAATGGTCTTTTTCATTTTTACAAATCACTCAAGAAAAAGCTCAGGACAAATCCCCATGACACACGCACGCACACACACACACACACACACACACACACACACACACACACACACACACACACACACACACACACACACACACACACACACACACACACACACACACACACACACACACACACACACACACACACACACACACACAGACACACACACACAGACACACACACACAAACACACAGTGTCAGTACATACAAGGCCTATTACTCACACCTTGTGGTAAGAAATGGACACAACAGGCCTCATGGGGTTGCGTTTTACATTGACTGACTGTAATGTTGCCCCAGTCACGTGGATAAGTAAACAGTGGTGGAAAAGTACTCAAATAAAATACATTTTTATTTGTCACATGCACCAACTACAACAGTGAAATGCTGACTTACAAGCCCTTAACCAACAATGCAGTTTTAAGAAAATACCTATAAAAAAAGTAAGAGATAAGAAAAAGAAATAATTCAAGAGCAGCAGTAAATAACAATAGCGGTGCTATATATAGAGGGGTCCGGGACAGAGTCAATGTGTGGGGGCACCGGTGTCGAGGTAATTGAGGTAATATGTA
This sequence comes from Oncorhynchus kisutch, assembly GCF_002021735.2. Classification (NCBI taxonomy): domain Eukaryota; kingdom Metazoa; phylum Chordata; class Actinopteri; order Salmoniformes; family Salmonidae; genus Oncorhynchus; species Oncorhynchus kisutch. Next base: position 19,682,141 of record NC_034176.2, on the reverse strand, counting down.
CATGTAGGTATAGTTATTAAAGTGACTATGCATAGATAATAACAGAGTGTAGCAGCAGCATAGAAGAGAGGTGGGTGGCAAGGGAAATAGTCTGGGTAGCCATTTGATTAGCTGTTCAGGAGTCTTATGGCTTGGGGGTAGAAGCTGTTTAGAAGCCTCTTGGACCTAGACTTGACGCTCCAGGACCACTTGCCGTGCGGGAGCAGAGAGAACAGTCTATGACTAGGGTGGCTGGAGTCTTTTACCATTTTTAGGGCCTTCCTCTGATACCGCCTGGTATAGAGGTCCTGGATGGCAGGAAGCTTGGCCCCGGTGTTATACTGGGCCGTACGCACTAACCTCTGTAGTGCCCTGCGGTTGGAGGCTGAGCAGTTGCCATACCAGGAAGTGATGCAACCCGTCAGGATGCTCTCGACGGTGCAGCTGTAAAACCTTTTGAGGATCTGAGGACCCATTCCCAATAGTTTTAGTCTCCTGATGGAGAATAGGTTTTGTCGTGCCCTCTTCACGACTGCCTTGGTGTGCTTGTTGGCGATGTGCACACCAGGGAACTTAAAGCTCTCAACCTGCTCCACTACAGCCCCGTCGATGAGAACGCGGGCGTGCTCGGTCCTCCCTTTCCTGTAGTCCACAATCGTCTACTATGTCTTGATCACGTTGATGGAGAGGTTGTTGTCCTTGCACCACATGGGCAGGTCTCTGACCTCCTTCCTATAGGCTGACACTGTTGTGTCATCGGCAAACTTAATGATGGTGTTGGAGTCGTGCCTGACCATGCAGTCATGAGTGAACAGAGATTACAGGAGGGGACTGAGCACGCACCAATGAGGGGACCCCGTGTTGAAGATCAGCTTGGCGGATGTGTTGTTACCTACCCTTACCACCTGTGGGAGGCCCGTCAGGAGGTCCAGGATCCAGTTGCAGAGGGAGGTGTTTAGTCCCAGGGTCATGAGCTTAGTGATGAGCTTTGAGGGCACTGTGGTGTTGAACGCTGAGCTGTAGTCAATGAATAGCATTCTCACATAGGTGTTCCTTTTGTCCAGGTGGGAAAGGGCAGTGTGGAGTGCAATTGGAGTGGGTCTAGGGTTTCTAGGATAATGGTGTTGATGTGACTCATGACCAGCCTTTCAAAGCATTTCATGGCTACTGACGTGAGTGCTACGGGTCGATAGGCATTTAGGCATGTTACCTTAGTGTTCTTGGGCACAGGGACTGTGGTGATCTGCTTGAAACATGTTGGTATTACAGACTCAGACAGGGAGAGGTTGAAAATGTCAGTGAAGACACTTGCCAGTTGGTCAGCACATGCTCAGAGTACACGTCTTAGTAATCCGTCTGGCCCTGCGGCCTTGTGAATGTTGACCTGTTTCAAGGTCTTGCTCACAACAGCTGTGGAGAACGTGATCACACAGTCGTCCGGAACAGCTGATGCTCTCATTCATGTTTCAGTGTTACTTGCCTCAAAGCGAGCATAGAAGTTATTTAGCTCATCTGGTAGGCTCGTGTCACTGGGCAGCTCTCGGCTGTGCTTCCCTTTGTAGTCTGTAATAGTTTGCAAGCCCTGCCACATCCGACGAGCGTCGGAGCCGGTGTAGTACGATTTGATCTTAGTCCTGTATTGACGCTTTGCCTGTTTTATGGTTCGACGGAGGGCATAGCGGGATTTCTTATAAGCTTCCGGGTTAGAGTCCAACTCTTTGAAAGCGGCAGCTCCACCCTTTATCTCAGTGCGAATGTTGCCTGTAATTCATGGCTTCTGGTTGGGGTATGTACGTACAGTCACTGTGGGGACGACGTCAGCGTTGCACTTATTGATGACACCAGTGAATCCCGGAATGTTTTCCAGTCTGTGCTAGCAAAACAGTCCTGTAGTTTACTATCTGCTTCATCTGACCTCTTTTCTTATAGACCGAGTCACTGGTGCTTCCTGCTTTAAATTTTGTTTGTAAGCAGGAATCAGGACTATAGAATTATGGCCAGATTTGCCAAATGGAGGGCGAGGGAGAGCTTTTACGCGTCTCTGTGTGTGGGAGTAACGTTTTTTACCCTCTGGTTGCACATTTAACATACTGATAGAAATGAGGTAAAACTGATTTAAGTTTCCCTGCATTAAAGTCCCCAGCCACTAGGAGTGCCGCTTCTGGATGAGCATTTTCCTGTTTGCTCTACCTCAGGCAAGCAAAACCTCGAGACTTCCTTAGATATTGTGCACCAGCGGTTGTTTAGAAATATGCATAGGCCCCCGCCCCGTGTTTTACCAGAGTCTGCTGTTCTATCCTGCAAATAGAATGTATAATCTGCCAGCTGTATGCTATTAATGTCGTCGTTCAGCCATGACTCGGTGAAACATAAGATATTACAGTTTTTAGTGTCCTGTTGTTAGTATATATGTGCTTTCAGTTCGTCCCACTTATTTTCCAGTGATTGAACGTTAGCTAGCAGTACGTAGGGCAATGGCAGATTAGCCACTCGTTGCCTGATCCTCACAAGCACCCTGAACTCTTTCCGCAAAATCTCTGTTTCCTTCTCCAGCGAATGACAGGGATGAGGGCCTGTTTGGGTGTTTGGAGTATATTATTCCCATCTGACTCATTAAAGAAAAAGTCTTCGTCCAGTTCGAGGTGAGGAATTGCTGTTCTGATGTCCAGAAGCTCTTTTCAGTCTTAAGAGACTAGCAGCAACATTATGTACAAAACAAGTTATGAACAACGCAAAAAACAAACAAAATAGCACGGTTGGGTAAGAGCCAATAAAACAATACTCAGTTCTCATACTTGAGTAAAAGTAAAGCTACCTTAATAGAAAATTACTTAAAAGTGAAAGTCACCCAGTAAAATACTACTTGAGTAGAAGTATAAAAGTATTTGGTTTTAAATATACTTAAGTATCAAAAGTAAATGTACAAATAATTGCATTTTATTTCTTTTGCGTATAGCCAGGATCACACTCCAACACTCAAAAACACATAATTTACAAACAAAGCATTTGTGTTTAGTGAGTCCGCCAGATCAGAGGCAGTAGGGATGACCAGGGATGTTCTCTTGATAAGTGTGCACATTTAACCATTTTCTGTCCTGCTAAGCATTCAAAATGTACTTTTAGGTGTCAGGGAAATGTATGGAGTAAAAAGTACATTCTTTTCTTTCGGAATGTAGTGAAGTTTAAGTAAAATGTCAAAAATATAAATAGTAAAGTACAGATACCCCCCAAAAACGACCTAAGTAGTACTTTAAAGTATTTTTTACTTAAGTACTTTACACCACCTTAAATAAAGGACAAATAAATGGATAGCAGATAGTCCAACAAAATAATGGTTCAACAAAACTCCCCGGAGGTCGCTGCCAGGTCATTTATGTACAATACAGCTGCAGTATGAAACCAGGGGCTTAAGCAGTGGTTGTTGTGACAATGAAGTAAGCCATGTCACTGTCACAACTGTCCTTCCCTACCATTTCCAAACTGGTCTTGCCACGGTCTTGCCCACACCATCCAACTTTTCAGAGTGAGCTCCATACAGTACCATGCCCCATATCACTACCATATTCATACATTTATCCAACACCTTCTGCCTTCCTTCCCTCCAATAAAGTCATGCCTCCTCAGCACGTTCTCCCACCATATAACACCTCCCACCAAGCATTGCTGCTAAAACAAACACTCATGGATAAATAACTTCTTCTGTTTCCAAGTTACTGTTGCCAAGGGTGCCCATGGACAACTCCCCACCTTCCAATCCAACCATCACAGCACCATGTTCTGAACGCATGTGTGGTTGTAAGACCATTAAGATGTTAGTTAGAGCATAGCTATTGGCAGCACTCAGTGCGTTAACTATCTGCGAAGCCACAGATCACCATTGGAGCATGAAATCAAACATGTCTAAGGTTGTTTTTTTTAAGCTTGAAAGCCATGCAGCGTGTTTACATAGAAATCTGTGCATTTCTTCAGAAATGTGTTTGGTTCAGTTTGACCCTCAAGGGAGGATTGAGTGTTTGTTGTTTGCTTGTTTGCATTGGCTCGTTTGTAGTGGTGGTTAGGGATTGGTGTGTTCAGACGCCCAGTGATCTGCCTATTTGCTCCATGTCCAGATGGTGTTCTTTGTTTCATGCTTCGATTTGCCAGATTTTTTACTTTAATTAGAGAGGAGCATCATTTGAGGCTAATGACTTACACATTGGCTAATATTCCTCTGCAGTTAAGTACTGCAAAACAATTATCTGAGTGGGCAAATGTGATTTACAGACATTTTGAATCATTTGATAACTCATTGATATAATAATAGCACTAATGAACTTAGTTCATCTCAACACCATCATAACACTCCATTGTTAAACAAACTTTGTAAACAGCGTCTTTGAAAACGAACAATGTAGGCTATAATTTCAAAATATGGTTAAAACTATCAGGTTGTCCTCATGGACTGTCCTTGCGTGTATACATTTGATGTGGTTCCATTTCTCCATGCTTATCTCACAGCTTTAAAGCAGACATTGGGTTCAAAAAGGTTCCAATCATTAATAAAATAATTTACACACAGCAATGTTGAAGTGAAACATGTTGAGCTTGTAAAGGAACACATAAGGGACCGTTCTCCTGGAACCACAAGCCCAAAAATGACCAATTCTAAAGCATCTCACCCAGAACTAGAATGATGGAACCAGCCACAGTTATGTCTGGCACAATTACCGTATAACCATGTAACCGACGGTTATGGATGAAGACCGTCATGAAAATAAAATAACCGTCATAACCATTAAATGTCCAATGCCGCTGTTTTTTAATCTCAATATCAAACCGTTTCTAGGTAACAACTAAGAACTTTACTGTGATTGTTTTCAATTAAAATGGTCAAAAACAACACAAATATTTTCTTAGCAAAGAGCAAATTCTAAATCAAGAATTTTGGTAGGACTGTCTAGGAGTGGTCTGAGTGGGAGGGGAAAACTGAAAACTAGCTGTTATTGAGCGGTCTTTTCAAACAGCTCTTACACTAAAAGTGCATCATCATCACTTTCACAATAGGCTATTGTGTGGAAATGTATGTAAAACACATATAGTGTGTAGTGTGGAAATGTATGTAAAACACAGGGAAATCACATTTTTAACTGCACTGGGCCTGTGTGTGTGTGTGTGTGTGTTTTTGTGTGTGTGTGTGTGTGTGTGTTTTTGTGTGTGTGTGTGTGTGTGTGTGTGTGTGTGTGTGTGTGTGTGTGTGTGTGTGTGTGTGTGTGTGTGTGTGTGTGTGTGTGTGTGTGTATGTGTGTGTGTGTGTGTGTGTGTGTGTGTGTGTGTGTGTGTGTGTGTGTGTGCGTGTGTGTGCGTGTGTGTGTGTGTGTGCGTGTGTGTGTGTCTAACGAACAGCTGACTGAAGACGGGGAGGCCGGGCATTCGTGCGGTTGAGCCTGTATCTGCAGTAATATGGACTCTTAACACCATTAAGAAACTTTGTTCCTGAAAAAAGCAAGGTGTTGTAGCAAACAAGTCTTTGGTTGCCTAGGAAACGCCCCCTCCCTGCAGCAGCAGCAGCATACATATAAATATAATTAATAGAATTGACTTGGAATCTCTAACCCTGGCAATTTGACTGGTAAACTCATTGGTACACTCGTAATGGATGCCTGGTATTGTGATGCAATCATTTCCATGGTAATGTAATATGTTAATTTAAATTATGTTAACTGATGTGGCTTATGCAATGGAATTATTGTTTTGTTTTAATTGCAATGAGAACATATTATACAACAATTTTCTCATCAATCTACACTCAATACCCCATAATACCCCATGATAAAAAACAGTATTCGGACCCTTTGCTATGAGACTCAACATTTAGCTCAGGTGCATCCTGTTTCCAATGATAATCCTTAATTAAAAAGTAAACTGCCTGTTGCTCAGGCCCTGAAGTCAGGATATGCATAAAATTGGTACCATTGGAAAGAAAACACTTTGAAGTTTGCAGAAATGTTAAAATAATGTAGGAGAATATAACACAATAAATATGGTAGGAGAAAATCCAAAGAAAAACCAAACAGATTTTTTTTTGCAATTGCAATGGCAAGTATAAGGGCATACTCAAGTATAGCTCTCATGGTGTTAGGACATGGTGTGAGCAGTCTATGTTCAAGGTTTCAGGCATGTAACTTCCAAAATGAATAAGAAATATCAATTTTAGTACAGGGACACAGTCTTGGAAATTCGTGTTTGCGCGCGTCATGAAGAAAAGACATACTGGCTAAGATCGGTTTCCTACCGAACATACTTCTTTCCGTAAGAAATATTATAGTTTGATTACATTTTAGGGTATCTGAGGAGTAAATAGAAACATATTTTGACTTGTTGAAATAAAGTTTAGGGTTAGATTTTCGGATTCCTTTCTCTGCATGTTGAACGAGTGGATTACTCAAATCGATGGTGCCAACTAAACAGATTTTTTGGGATATAAAGAAGCATTTTATCTAACAAAACGACACTACATGTTATAGCAGGGACCCTTTGGATGACAAATCAGAGGAAGATTTTGAAAAAGTAAGACTATTTAATCGCTATTTGTGTATTTATGAAACCTGTGCAGGTGGAAAAATATTTTGGTCTGGGGGCCGTCCTCAAACAATCGCATGGCATGCTTTCGCTGTAATAGCTACTGTAAATCAGACAGTGCAGTTAGATTAACAATAATTTAATTTAATTTAGTTTAATATCCATAATTTGTATGATTATTTATTTGAATTGTGTGTCCTCCAGTTTCAACCGAAGTTGTCCCGCTAGCTGGACGCCTAAGAAGTTTTTAAGATGTTTCTACAACTTGATTGGAGTCCCACCTGTGGTAAATTCAATTGATTGGACATGATTTGGAAAGGCACACATCTGTCTTCATAAGGTCCCATAGTTGACAGTGCATGTCAGAGCAAAAACCAAGACATGAGGTCGAAGGAATTGTCTGTAGATCTCAGAGACAGGATTGTGTTGAGGCACAGATCTGGGGAAGGGTACCAAAAAATATCTGCAGCATTGAAGGTCCCCAAGAACACAGTGGCCTCCATCATTATTAAATGGAAGAAGTTTGGAACCAGCAAGACTAAAGCTGGCCACCTGACCAATCTGAGCCATCGGTAGAGAAGGGCCTTGGTCAGGGAGGTGACGAAGAACCCAATGGTCAATCTGACAGAGCTCTAGACAACAATTTCTGCAGCACTCCACCAGTCAGGCCTTTGTGGTAGAGTGGCCAGGTGGAAGCCACTCCTCATTAAGGCACATGACAGGCACTTAAAGGACTCTCAGACCAATTCTCTGGTCTGATGAAACCAAGACTGAACTCTCTGGCCTGAATGCAAAGTGTCACGTCTGGAGGAAACCTGGCACCATCCCTACAGTAAAGCATGGTTGTGGCAGCATCATATTGTGGGGATGTTTTTCAGTGTCAGGGACTGGGAGACTAGTCAGGATCGAGGAAAAGATTAACGGAGCAAAGTGGCCCTGCCAGAGCCCGGATTTGAACCCTATCAAACATCTCTGGAGAGCCCTGAAAATAGCTGTGTAGCAAAACTCCCCATCCAACCTGACAGAGCTTGAAAGGATCTGCAGAGAAGAATAGGAGAAACTCCACAAATACAGAGGCTGTAATCGCTGCCAAAGGTGCTTCAAAAAAGATTTATTTAACCTTTATTTAACCAGGTAGGCAATTTGAGAACAAGTTCTCATTTACAATTGCGACCTGGCCAAGATAAAGCAAAGCAGTTCAACACATACAACAACACAGAGTTACACATAGAATAAAACAAACATCGAGTCAATAATACAGTAGAAAAATAGGTCTATATACGATGTGAGCAAATGAGGTGAGAGAAGGCAAAAAAAAGCGATGGTGGCGAAGTAAATACAAAATAGCAAGTAAAACACTGGAATTGTAGATTTGCAGTGGAAGAATGTGCAAAGTAGAAATAAAAATAATGGGGTCAAAAGGAGATAAATAAATAAATAAATACAGTAGGGGAAGAGGTAGTTGTTTGGGCTAAATTATAGATGGGCTATGTACAGGTGCAGTAATCTGTGAGCTGCTCTGACAGCTGGTGCTTAAAACTAGTGAGGGAGATAAGTGTTTCCAGTTTCAGAGATTGTTGTAGTTCATTCCAGTCATTGGCAGCAGAGAACTGGAAGGAGAGGCGGACAAAGGAAAAATTAGTTTTGGGGGTGACCAGAGAGATATACCTGCTGGAGCGCGTGCTACAGGTGGGTGCTGCTATGGTGACCAGCGAGCTGAGATAAGGGGGGACTTTACCTAGCAGGGTCTTGTAGATGACCTGGAGCCAGTGGGTTTGGCGACGAGTATGAAGCGAGGGCCAGCCAACGAGAGTGTACAGGTCGCAGTGCTGGGTAGTATATGGGGCTTTGGTGACAAAACGGATGGCACTGTGATAGACTGCATCCAATTTATTGATTGGAGTATTGGAGGCTATTTGTAAATGATATTGCCGAAGTCGAGGATCGGTAGGATAGTCAGTTTTACGAGGGTATGTTTGGCAGCATGAGTGAAGGATGCTTTGTTGCGAAATAGGAAGCCAATTCTAGATTTAACTTTGGATTGGAGATGTCTGGAAGGAGAGTTTACAGTCTAACCAGACACCGAGGTATTTGTAGTTGTCCACTTATTCTAAGTCAGAACCGTCCAGAGTAGTGATGCTGGACGGGCGGGTAGATGCAGGCAGCGATCGGTTGAAGAGCATGCATTTAGTTTTACTTGTATTTAAGAGCAGTTGGAGGCCACAGAAGGAGAGTTGTATGGCATTGAAGCTCGTCTGGAGGGTTGTTAACACAGTGTCCAAAGAAGGGCCAGAAATATACAAAATGGTGTTGTGGTGGAAGAAGGCGCAGCAGCGCCTCTTCAACCTCAGGAGGCTGAAGAAATTTGGCTTGTCACCAAAAGCACTCACAAACTTTTACAGATGCACAATTGAGAGCATCCTGTCGGGCTGTATCACCGCCTGGTACGGCAACTGCTCCGCCCACAACCGTAAGGCTCTCCAGAGGGTAGTGGGGTCTGCACAACGCATCACTGGGGGCAAACTACCTGCCCTCCAGGACACCTACACCACCCGATGTCACAGGAAGGCCATAAAGATCATCAAGGACAACAACCACCCAAGCCAATGCCTGTTCACCCCGCTATCATCCAGAAGGCAAGGTCAGTACAGGTGCATCAAAGCAGGGACTGAGAGACTGAAAAACAGCTTCTATCTCAAGGCCATCAGACTGTTAAACAGCCACGACTAACATTGAGTGGCTGCTGCCAACATACTGTCTCAACTCAAGCTCACTTTAATAATGGAAATTGATGGAAATTGATGGAAAAAATGTATCACTAGCCACTTTAAACAATGCCACTTAATACAATGTTTACACACCCTTCATTACTCATCTCATATGTATATACTGTACTCTATACCATCTACTGCATCTTGCCATCTTTATGTAATACATGTATCACTAGCCACTTTAAACTATGCCACTTTTATGCCACTTTTTATGCCACTATGCCACTGCATCTTGCCTATGCTGTTCTGTACCATCACTCATTCATATATCTTTATGTACATATTCTTTATCCCTTTACTGTAACTGTTTTCTTGGTGTGATGGAGAGGCGGACCAAAATGCAGCGTGGTGGTTATTCATGTTTAATCTATAAAGACACTATACATGAATAAACTAACAAAACAAGAAATGTGAAAAACCAAAACAGCCCTATCTGGTGCAAACACAGAGACAGGAACAATCACCCACAAAACCCAACACCAAACAGGCTACCTAAATATGGTTCCCAATCAGAGACAATGACTAACACCTGCCTCTGATTGAGAACCATATCAGGCCAAACACAGAAACAGACAAACTAGACACACAACATTTACACTTGTGTGTATAAGTTAATTGTTGTGAAATTGTTAGATTAGATTACTCGTTGGTTATTACTGCATTGTCGGAACTAGAAGCACAAGCATTTTGCTACACTCGCATTAACATCTGCTAACCATGTGTATGTGACAAATAGTCACTGGCTTGCTGGGGGCTCTCTCATGCCGTCCCTGGAGGGGGTGCGTCACCTGAGTGGGTTGATTCACTGTTGTGGTCATCCTGTCTGGGTTGGCGCCCCCCCCCCCCCTTGGGTTGTGCCGTGGCGGAGATCTTTGTGGGCTATACTCAGCCTTGTCTCAGGATGGTAAGTTGGTGGTTGAAGATATCCCTCTAGTGGTGTGGGGGCTGTGCTTTGGCAAAGTGGGTGGGGTTATATCCTTCCTGTTTGGCCCTGTCCGGGGGTGTCCTCAGATGGGGCCACAGTGTCTCCTGACCCCTCCTGTCTCAGCCTCCAGTATTTATGCTGCAGTAGTTTATGTGTCGGGGGGCTGGGGTCAGTTTGTTATATCTGGAGTACTTCTGTCCTATTCGGTGTCCTGTGTGAATCTAAGTGTGCGTTCTCTAATTCTCTCCTTCTCTCTTTCTTTCTCTCTCTCGGAGGACCTGAGCCCTAGGACCATGCCCCAGGACTACCTGACATGATGACTCCTTGCTGTCCCCAGTCCACCTGGCCATGCTGCTGCTCCAGTTTCAACTTCCACCTGACTGTGCTGCTGCTCTAGTTTCAACTGTTCTGCCTTATTATTATTCGACCATGCTGGTCATTTATGAACATTTGAACATCTTGGCCATGTTCTGTTATAATCTCCACCCGGCACAGCCAGAAGAGGACTGGCCACCCCACATAGCCTGGTTCCTCTCTAGGTTTCTTCCTAGGTATTGGCCTTTCTAGGGAGTTTTTCCTAGCCACTGTGCTTCTACACCTGCATTGCTTGCTGTTTGGGGTTTTAGGCTGGGTTTCTGTACAGCACTTTGAGATATCAGCTGATGTACGAAGGGCTATATAAATAAATTTGATTTGATTTGAAATAACATTTGATTTGATTTGGTGATTGACAAAGTCGAAAGCCTTGGCCAGGTCAATTAATACGGCTGCACAGTATTGTTTCTTATCAATGGTGGTTAAGATATCGTTTAGGACCTTGAGCGTGGCTGAGGTGTACCCATGACCAGCTCAGAAACCAGATTGCATAGCGGAGAAGGTGCGGTGGGATTCGAAATGGTCAGTAATCTATTTGTTGACTTGGCTTTTGAAAACCTTAGAAAGGCAGGGTAGGATAGATATAGGTCTGTAGCAGTTTGGGTCAAGAGTGTCCCCCCCCCCTTTGAAGAGGGGGATGACCGCAGCTGCTTTCCAATCTTTGGGAATCTCAGACAACACGAAAGAGAGGTTGAACAGGCTAGTAATAGGGGGTTGCAACAATTTCGGCAGATCATTTTAGAAAGAAAGGGTCCAGATTGTCTAGCCCGGGCTGATTTGAAAGGGTCCAGATTTTGCAGCTCTTTCAGAACATCAGCTGACTGGATTTGGGAGAAGGAGAAATGGGGAAGGCTTGGCGAGTTGCTGTTGGGGGTACAGTGCAGTTGACAGGGGTAGGGGTAGCCAGGTGGAAAGCATGGCCAGCTGTAGAAAAATGCTTATTGAAATGTTCAATTATAGTGGATTTATCGGTGGTGACAGAGTTTCCTATCCTCAGTGCAGTAGGCAGCTGGGAGGAGGTGTTCTTATTCTCCATGGACTTTACAGTGTCCCTGAACTTTTTTGAGTTTGTGTTGCAGGAAGCAAATTTCTGCTTGAAAAAGCTAGCCTTGGCTTTTCTAACTGCCTGTGTGTATTGGTTTCTAACTTCCCTGAAAAGTTGCATATCACGGGGGCTGTTCGATGCTAATGCAGAACGCCATAGGATATTTTTGCGTTGGTTAAGGGTAGTCAGGTCTGGAGAGAACCAAGGGCTATATCTGTTCCTGGTTCTAGATTAAGTACTGAGTAAAGTGATTGAGTACTTATGTAGATGTGATATTTCCATTTATATTTGTAATTAATTTGCTAAATTTACTAAAAACCTGTTTTTGCTTTGTCATTATGGGATATTGTGTGTAGATTGATGAGAAAAAAAATGTTAATCCATTTTTTAATAAGGCTGTAACGTAACAAAATGTTGAAAACTCAAGGGGTCTGAATACTTTCCGAATGCACTGTATATCTCTACTGTATTGATTGTTTCCCCCATCCCTAGTGGCCAGGGGTGTTGTGTGTGTGCTTTGATTTGATTCCACCACCACCACAACGATCATCATCCCACTGAGACTAAATGATGCTCATTATAGTCGAGCACCATCAGAGAAAATGATTATGCTGCCAGTGAGGAATCTGACATTACGATCACTAACAGTTACCAGGGGAGATTCCCCACTACAAACACATCCCACAGACACAAATGCATGAACACACACACAAAAACAAAACAACAATTAACACACACTGGTGTTTTGAGTAAAAAGTTAAGAGGGTACAGTTAGGATGTAACGTCCTGAACAGAAGACAACCGTGCCTCACCGGTTGCTGTATGAATTGCAGGGCATTCTCAAAGAGATGGCGCGCACACACACACACACATAATCGCACAGACACACTGATGATCATAATAAACCATAATGATGTAAGGTAACCCATCTGAAGCAGCAGAGCTTTGAGAGCATCACTCTGTGGTCCATATCCAGGCAACAGATCCCCGTGGGGCTGATGCACCAACAGTAACATCTCTAATACACACTTTGTATTCTCTCATTCTCTTCTTTCTATGATTCTCTGTACTCTGACACAACTCATCTCAGTCTTTGCTGGGAAAAATAGCAGTGATTGTTTCAGCATGTCATTTCTCTTAGGACATGGTATTGTATTATGAATTTGAACTCTGGGACTAGGTCATAAAGTGTCTCAGAGTGGGAGTTTTGATCTATGATCAGATTTTTTTCCCAGTATGGCCTCTGTAAGTCTTACCGGTGGCTGCTGGGAGTTGAGCGCACTCCTCTTGGTGGAGCCCCCCCTGGAGCTAAGCCTCTTCCAGGACTCCGAGAAGCGCCCTCTGGTGGTTGGATGTCCCAGCCCCTCTGACGACTCCTCCCGCATGGAGTACGCCTGGTCCCTGCGAATGCCCTCTCTCCGACTATCACCCCACTTCTTCTTAGAAGCCATATAGACGCCCCAGAAGAAGCTACAGCCACAGTAGCTCTGAGAGAACCTGAAGACACGTAGCTACTCAGAACACTATTCAACCTGCTACAGGTGTCAGGTCATTTCCTTTCTGCTGTCTTCTCAACTCTTTACCTTCTTCTCTTCTCTTCGCTTCGCTTCTCCTCTCTTCCGTTCTTTTATCTTCTGTTTTCTTGTCTTGTCCTCCTCTTGGAGAGGAGAATGAGAGAGGAATGACAGAGGGCGTCTGCACCCTGTTGCATGTGCTGCTGCTACCGCTGTTGTTGTTGCTATTTCTTCTCTCAGGAGGTAGAGACTGAGAGAATGGAGGGAGAGAGACAGCTTTCTAAAACTGTGTGGCTTCTGTCAGCGTGTGGCTCCTGTTGAGTGGAGCTCTGCACTGGTTCTTGAGACAGAGAGGCAGAGAGACCGATGTTGTGTTCTGTAAGTCACTCTCTCGCTCTGAATGCGGCACCCCCCCTCCCCTCCGTGTTCTCCCATTCATCCGCCCTCCACCTCCCCTCCATCCTTCACTCCACAGTCCACACTAGCTCCCCTCTCCTTTACTGCTTCAGTTTAGTGTTTGTGCAAATGCCTCCATCTAAAACTATTCAGAAGTACAGCAACCAGTGAGAGCGTAAAGCTGATACTCCTTCAACTGCAGTACAAATAGATAAAAGCAAACCCATTACAAAAGACAAAGGTCTTAACCCATGTAATGGCTCTGTCAGTCCCTGTCTCTCTGTCTGTCTCTGCCTGCCTGTCTGTCTGTCTTTTCCAGCAGCCCTGTCCATCACTCCCAAGACCTTGGAACAGAGTCTGCCCACACCATACAGAGGAGAGCCAGAGGAGAGCTAGAGGAGAGACAGAGGAGAGCCAGAGGAGAGCCAGAGGAGAGCCAGAGGAGAGCAAGAGGAGAGACAGAGGAGAGCCAGAGGAGAGACACAGGAGAGACAGAGGAGAGCAAGAGGAGAGCCAGAGGAGAGCCAGAGGAGAGCCAGAGGAGAGACAGAGGAGAGACAGAGGAGAGCCAGAGGAGAGACAGAGGAGAGCCAGAGGAGAGCCAGAGGAGAGACACAGGAGAGACAGAGGAGAGCAAGAGGAGAGCCAGAGGAGAGCAAGAGGAGAGACAGAGGAGAGCCAGAGGAGAGACACAGGAGAGACAGAGGAGAGCAAGAGGAGAGCCAGAGGAGAGCCAGAGGAGAGCCAGAGGAGAGACAGAGGAGAGACAGAGGAGAGACAGAGGAGAGCAAGAGGAGAGACAGAGGAGAGACAGAGGAGAGACAGAGGAGAGCCAGAGGAGAGCCAGAGGAGAGACAGAGGAGAGACAGAGGAGAGACAGAGGAGAGACAGAGGAGAGCCAGAGGAGAGCAAGAGGAGAGACAGAGGAGAGACAGAGGAGAGACAGAGGAGAGCCAGAGGAGAGCCAGAGGAGAGACAGAGGAGAGACAGAGGAGAGACAGAGGAGAGCCAGAGGAGAGACACAGGAGAGACAGAGGAGAGACACAGGAGAGACAGAGGAGAGCCAGAGGAGAGCCAGAGTAGAGACAGAGGAGAGCCAGAGGAGAGCCAGAGGAGAGCAAGAGGAGAGACAGAGGAGAGACACAGGAGAGACAGAGGAGAGCCAAAGGGCACAGGTCACTGATAGTAACCTGCCACCACACCTGCACCTGAAGCCCTGAGGAGCTCAACCAACCACCAGAGAGAAAGGTAGACGAACAGTCTCTTGTTTATTTTTATCCAACTGTTTTATTTACGTAATCAAATTACAAATTTGTTTTTATTGTTGAACATGATGCTTTGGCAATAAAAATATGTACGTATTACTGTCCTAACAATAAAGCATTGTGAATTGAACTGAATCAACATAGAGAGAAAGTGAGAGAGAGAGCGAGAGAGAAAGCTAACAACCAAACTGGCATCTTACATACTGTTTGGATGAAAGACTCACAATGGGGATGTTGGTAACTTGATAGCTACATGTAAATGTCTCGCCAAGACACACATTTACCCCAAGGTTTTAAATTAACTGAAATGCAGGTTTGATTGAATGAAACACCTCAGTCTGAAACTGAAATTCACCAATGTTCAGTCCTTGTTACTTAGGTCAAACTTTAGCCCTCCCCATCCCTCCTCTCTACCCTTCCTCTGCATTCCCATGAAGCCCTCTCCCCTTATCACTCCGATGTGCCCCCTTTTAGGATCCGCCCACTCGGGGCCATGTTGTTGCCATGGTTACTCCCAAGAAAACCTTGATCTTGCATCGTTAATGATTCACATCAAGCCACCACTGAGGAACACACACCATATATTCATCATACCGCCACTCTACCTGGCACCATGAGGAATAAGGCAAGTAAAATATATTTTGGAATACTGAAACATGTGCATCTTACCACTATACTCCCTTGGTATCCAAGGTACAAGAAATATGCTCAGAAGTTTCTCCTAATGTGTCACACCTGTCATCTGTCTCTTCAAATATTCAGGAGACCACTGGTACTGTGAATACTGTAAGTGGATCCGTAAATTCAAAAGAAATGCGTAACCACTTTAGGAACAGAACGGTTTAGAATCCCCACAAACATGACTTTAAAATTACATTGTAATAAATCTGTAATTCTCTTATCAACATCTCAACAAAATCTTAATCAACAAAAATCTCTTCAGTCCTACATCGAAGCAACTGTAGATTCCAGATAACATGCTACACCTTATGTTGATGTGCATGTAGATGTACTGCACACAGAGACTAATGGTGGAATTTTCCCTTGGAAGAAATTCAATTGGCTCCTTGATTAATAGGATACTGTTTCCAGGTCCATGATTACTTCCTCAACCTGAAATCTAAATGAGATTCTGAGAGAAGAAGAAACATGCCGCCTCTTATGAGTTGTAGCCATTACTGTCGGTATAACTAAACACTTCAGAAATTGCTTTCATGCTTTCTAATTTTGAAAAAGAAGTACACGGATATCATTATATTTTTGCATATTGAGTGTTGAAGATTCAGGTAGCAACAGGCATCTATTAATGTCATCAGCAACGTGCAACAACACAACAGTTACAACATCCAATAACAATCCAATTACGTATTGTGATACTGGTGTAATTTATATTACAGCACAGAAGGACTCTGGAACAGTAATGATCAGGTCTTTGAAACAGGAATAACAACTAGCTTTCATATCGAAAATTGTGCTACTGTGCATTCCTCTAATACTATTTTCTTCCAGCACTTTTCAAACATACACCATATAAATCTAATGTCCAAATCTGAAAACTTTTCCCTAAATCTGCAAGAATGTCTTCATCTTTTAATGCATGTTCCTGCTTCTTAACTCCATAAATGTACCTGTAATCCAAATGACATTCTGCATCTCCTCTCATAGTATAGCGGGTTATTTAACCTGTGGAATAATGAACACCTCTTGAAATAACTGTCCAGTGTTTCCTGATTTCTATGAAACATGACCTAAAATGAATTACAATATTAGTGAAATTGCTTTCCTTCATATTTTTTTCATAAGTATGTTAAAAAGCAGCTTTTCTGTGTTGGAATGGTGTGGGCATACCCCAACAACAGAATGGTGTGGGCATACCCCAACAACAGAATGGTGTGGGCATACCCCAACAACAGAATGGTGTGGGCATACCCCAACAACAGAATGGTGTGGGCATACCCCAACAACAGAATGGTGTGGGCATACCCCAACAACAGAATGGTGTGGGCATACCCCAACAACAGAATGGTGTGGGCGTACCCCAACAACAGAATGGTGTGGACATACCCCAACAACAGAATGGTGTGGGCGTACCCCAACAACAGAATGGTGTGGGCGTATACCGGTCATTATACATATTCATGCAAGTAGACCGCTGATTCGTTAGCTCATCCTCCTCAGGAGGATGACATCATGTTCTATGAAGAAATACCAAGCATTCTTGAAACTGTCTGTTTGAGATATGCTTTGGCCACAAATGAGAGTATAGGATGAGTCAACAACATTACTTGGGGATGAGTTAACAGAATCTGAACTTTTAAAAGTGATATTTCCACTAGACAATTACTTTAGCCAAACAATATGTGGCTTTGAGGCTGCAAGTACTTTTACCCTTCACTCTGTGGGAATCTGCAGGTGCCAACAGATTTTCAATTAGAAGCAATTATCCTATTTTGATTTAAAGTTGGCGAAGACATTCAACACAACGCAATTTTTACATGTTAACAATGTATCACAATATGATTTATAACCAGATCCTGCCTGACAGCAAAATTATTACAGACCAAATCCGTCCCGCACCTACAAGGTTACCGCTTACCACTTGGCCCAGTTACCACTTGGGTTTATGGTAGTAATACACCAGATCTGGTTTCCATACCGTAACCAGATCTTCGTCATGTAAAGACCTTCCCTGGCAAGGTACTGTAGATGTGGCCCACAGTCATACACAGCCATCCCTCCCCAGGTATGCATCTCCCAAATTCGGACAAGATATGACGTGTTGCGATGACAGATCTGGCCATTAGTCATCTGCTGTCTAGGCTAAAGAGTATGAATGGCTAAAAACCAGGGGATTTGTACAGTCTTCTTACAGCAGTGTGTCATCAGAGTGGTTAGTGATGGGGCAGGAAATACACAGTGAAAAACAAGAATTCTGATCCTACCTTCATCTCTGCGCACAGTGGCGTCAAAACTCTTCTGCTGTGGGCTTTCCTCGTCATGGTCCTCTGAAAGAAAGACAACAATAGATATAAACAGAAGGTGGGGTTGACTAGCAGTGACTCATCAGCTATCAACCATTTGGTCGTTTTTTCCTCACAGCAATTCAGTAAATAGCTGTTGAAAATAAATCACTTGTTTAAAAAACAGGTCTAAAATAGCCCTCATCTCACCAACACTGACCAATTTGATCTCTTTAAGTCTTTTGAAACTTGACGTGAAGAGACAAAGACAGAGAGGGAGAAAAGACTAGTATTCAGTAGACATCCCACTCAAGTCAACAGTCAGAACCTTTTCAAAAAAATTGGGTAAAAGGTTCTGTCTCTTAAACCAAAAACTCTACTACACAGCAGGACTCATTCATGCTTATTTAACTCAGAAGCCAGTCTATGGAAATTCATAACCGGTCTTAATGCTACTGTGCATCACATGGGTTTATCTGAGCTACCAGCATTAGAAGGTAAACATTGTATGTTGTGAACAGAGCACTTGAGTCAAGTCATAACCTACTGTATACACACAAAACAGATCATATACAATGTATTAGTCAACTGTAAAACCTCTCTACCATCTAAATGTCATGCAACTGAAGTTTTGGGCGGCATTGTACTTGCATTATAAGGAGAACGAATGACTGGACTTATGTTTGTGTACATATGTGAGTTTATGGCTATGCTAATAATGTGTGTACGCTTTGACAATGAAGTCTCCCTTGACCTGAAACTGATCTAATCTTAACTTGACTTGATGACGACACTGAATGGATTTTATTGTATCGTTGATTTCATTATGTGTGCTTGGCTTTCCTGCTGAGGTAGGCTTTATTGACAGCTCAAGAGGTCATATCTCTGACACTGGGGCACTGATCACATGGGCTGATGAAGAAGTAATGGTGTTCTGGTGGAAGAGATTGCCCAAGCCACATACATCTCTTCTCTGGTCTTCTGACGTTAGTATTCATGAGCCATGCTCACACCAAAGAAGAGAGAGCATGAGGGGGGAAGAGAGAGAAGACATAGAGCATGAAGGTATGAACATTTCTTAGAAATGTTACTCATTTAGCAGACATTCTTATCCAGAGTGACTTACAGGAGCAATTAGGGATAAGTGCCTTGCTCAAGGATACATCAACAGACTTTCCACCTTGTCTGCTCAGGGATTCAAACCAGCAACCTTTTGGTTACTGGCCCAACAGTCTTAACTGCTAGGCTACCATATGAAAGGACAGGAGCTCATACAGCGGCAATTAGTAATAATATTATACCATATGAAGGTCCCTGACAAATAATGGGGTAACTCTGAGTAGTGATGCTGAAGGAGCGTTTTCAGACCTCAAAAGATAAATCCATGTCCACTACAATCAGTGCAGATCCAGCTACCTTCCTCAGCCCTGAATATAAATCAAATCAGGATTGTGCCATATGCTGTATCCACACAACACATGGCCTGGCATTCTGGAGTGAACTGTCCCTTCAATTTCAAGTAGGCCTAATAAATGTATACATTTTGATAACCTCTTCTTGCTCACATCCTCTCTCTCTGTTTTTTGTTATGTTATCCATCCTCTCCCTCTGAGTGTTACTGTAACTCTCTCTCAAGACCCAATTAATGCTCTGCCCCTCATCCAAATGCTCAGGTATTCCGAGGAGAAATGGAGATGGAGATTACTATATGCAAATACCTGTCCAATAAATTCAAAGGCATGTTCCATTTCAGAAGCTAATGCGTTGTGTTAAATTGCTCTATTTCATTAAGATAGCTTCCTTTCACGCTGCCTATTTCACTCACTTTCACGTTCTTCTTTCTCATGGCGACTCACCTTGTCTGACAATTTTTTTTGCTCTCTCACTCACCGCATATTATTTCCCCTATCCCTCCCTCTCCCCTCTCCTCCTCCAAATGTATAAAACCAGCAGATTGTTATTCTCCTCATCCGTCTCCGGTAGGAATTTAGGAAGAGAGAAAAAGACAATCTAGAAGAATTAGGGACTCATTGCCCTTTGACAATGTGTGCAGTGTGTGTATGTGTATGTGTCAGAGAGAACTGACTCATGTATTTACACAAGGATAATCACCCTATGTCTCCTCTTATAGACCAGCTCTAATTAGCACTTCCTCTCCCTACATGATAAAAAGGTTGTGGATGCATTTTTAAGCAGGCTGTAGCCATCAATAATTCACATGAAACATCGACAGGCGACAGACGTTTGTGCGCGTGTCTGTGTGTGTGTAATTAATATTGGGAAAAAAATTCAAGAACGTTTCAAGATGGAGTCATTATTTCCCATTTAATAGAAAAACAGGCAAAACGTCAATAACCCTGTTTCCTAGGTTTCCAAAACACCACCTATTGAGAGATTCCTTCTCTTTGTCCATCAAGATGGCATTGAGGTCTAGACACACAAAAGCAAACATGTTTTTTTATACACAGTCTTATATGTTCAATAATAGCATGATTTGTTTAATTGATTTAACAAACTTTTGTACATACACTACCATTCAAAAGTTTGGGTTCACCTTGAAATGTCCTTGTTTTTGAAAAAAACAAACATTTTTTTGTCCATTAAAATAACATCAAATGTATCAGAAATACAGTGTAAACGCTGTTAATGTTGTAAATGGCTGTTGTAGCTGGAAACAGCTGATTTTAATGGAATATCTACATAGGCTTACAGAGGCCCGTTATCCGCAACCATCACTCCTATGTTCCAATGGCACGTTGTGTTAGCTAATCCAAGTTTATCATTTTAAACGCTAATTGATCATTAGAAAACCCTTTTGCAATTATGTTAGCACAGCTGAAAAGAAGCAATAAAACTGTCCGTCTTTAGACAAGTTGAGTATCTGGAGCATCAGCATTTGTGGGTTTGATTACAGGCTCAAAATGGCCAGAAACAAAGTCAGAAACTCATCACTCTGTTCTTGTCATGAGAAATGAAGGCTATTCCATGCGAGAAATTGCCAAGAAATTGAAGATCTCACATGACACTATGTACTACAATAGTCATTTACAACATTAACAATGTCGACACTGTATTTCTGATAAATTTGATGTTATTTTAATGGAAAAAATGTTGCTTTTCTTTCAAAAACAAGGACATTTCTAATTGACCCCACTTTTGAACACTAGTGAATATTGTACACACACACACACACATATATACATACATACATACATACATACATACATACATACATACATACATACATACATACATACATACATACATACATACATACATACATACACTACCGATCAAAAGTTTTAGTACGCCTACTCATTCAAGGGTTTCTCTTTATTTTTACTATTTTCTACATTGCAGAATACTAGTGAAGTCATCAAAACTATGAAATAACATATGGAATCATGTAGTAACCAAACAATAAATTTTTCTTTTTATATTTAAGATTCTTCAAAGTAGCCACCCTTTGCCTTGATGACAGCTTTGCACACTCATGGCATTCTCTCAACCAGCTTCATGAGTTAGTCATCTAGAATGCATTTCAATTAACAGGTGTGCCTTGTTAAAAGTTAATATGTGGAATTTCTTTCTTTCTTAATGCGTTTGAGCCCATCAGTTGTGTTGTGACAAGGTAGGGGTGGTATACAGAAGATAGCCCTATTTGGTAAAAGACCAAGTCCATATTATGGCAAGAACAGCTCAAATAAGCAAAGAGAAACAACAGTCCATCATGAAGGTCAGTCAATCCGGAACATTTCAAAAACTGTGAAAGATTCTTCAAGTGCAATCACACAAACCATCAAGTGCTATGATGAAACTGGCTCTCATGAGGACCAAAACAGGTAAGGAAGACCCATAGTTATCTCTGCTGCAGAAGATAAGTTCATTACAGTTACCAGCCTCAGAAATTGCAGCCCAAATAAATGCTTCACAGAGTTCAAGAAACAGACTATAAATGCTTCACAGAGTTCAAGTAACAGACTAAGGCTCAAGGCGAGACCCAGATGCAAACACAGGAGGCAGATGGTTGCAGTCTTACAATGTTTAATAATCCAAAGGGGTAGGCAAGAGAATGGTCGTGGACAGGCAAAAAGGTCAAAACCAGATCGGAGTCCAGGAGGCAGACAGCCTCATGGTCAAGGCAGGCAGCATGGTCAGGCAGGAGGGTACAGAGTCCAGAAACCGGCAAGGGTCAAAACCTCCCTTCAGTAACCATGAGCACAACCGTTCCTTGATTTTAACTGGCGGCTTTATTCTGTAGTTTTAGTCAGAATTATCACCTTCCGTGAGAACTATAAAGTAAATGAAAAATACAGTTAAGCACACTCTTACAACCTTATCTTACGAGTGACTTATTAGCTTGATATAACTCTGAAGTGCTTACATACATAACAGTTTAACCGGCGTTATTACGGGTTCAGATTAAACACATGAATAAAGGAAAAAATACCTCATTGGCTGCTTATTACAGAAGGGAGGAAATCAAACTTCACACTTATTATTCCTGGCATGAATTCACACTTCATCCTAACATACACTCTTCAACCTTTATGAACTACACCCGATGACATGAAAACTTAGCTAACGCAGCGCAGGATTGCCTTCCCTCCAAAAGTGTGTTGCTACAATAAGGATCCCCGTTACAACAGTATTAGCTACGTAGTTCCGCTTGTATTATTATTTCCCCCGCACAGCGGACACGTAAACAATTCAAACAAAAAACAACGACATAACCTGTAAGTCTAACTGTCAGTTACAATAAATGCTTCACAAGGTTCAAGTAACAGACTAAGGCTCAAGGCGAGACCCAGATGCAAACACAGGAGGCAGATGGTTGCAGTCTTACAATGTTTAATAATCCAAAGGGGTAGGCAAGAGAATGGTCGTGGACAGGCAAAAAGGTCAAAACCAGATCGGAGTCCAGGAGGCAGACAGCCTCGTGGTCAAGGCAGGCAGCATGGTCAGGCAGGAGGGTACAGAGTCCAGAAACAGGCAAGGGTCAAAACCGGGAGGACTAGAAAAAGGAAAATAGCAGAAGTTGTACAGGAAAGACACAATGGTTGACTTGACTAAACATACAAGACGAACTGGCACAGAGAGACAGGAAACACAGGGATAAATACACTTGGGAAAATAAGTGACACCTGGAGGGGGTGGAGACAATCACAGGGACAGGTGAAACAGATCAGGGAGTTACAACAACAGGAGATGGGAAAAGAACCAATGAACCGGGGAAACAGCTTCCTGGACTCTACCCGAAGGGGCAGATCCCGAGTGGAAAGCCATACCCTCTGCCCAATGCGGTAGCGGGGAGCTGGGGTCCGGCAACGGTCCGCTTGTCGACGATACCTGGAGTTGGTCTTGAGAATAGCAGCCCTGGCTCTTCTTCAGGTACATCGACAGCGACGAACAAACATCTGGGCTGAGGGTACGCTGACCTCCTGCTCTTCTTCCGAGAAGGGTTGAGGCTGATACCCCATGGAGCACTCGAAAGGGGAGAGTCCCGTGGCAGAACTGGGAAGGGTGTTCCTGACATACTCCACCCAGACCAGTTGACGGCTCCAGGCAGTGGGGTTGGTTGAGACCAGGCATCTTAAGGTGATATCCAGGTCTTGGTTGGCTTGCTCCGACTGACCGTTAGTTTGGGGATGGAATCCGGACGACAGACTGGCCAACGACCCAATAAGGGTGCAGAATGCCTTCCAGAACTGAGACGAGAACTGAGAACCCCAATCTGAGACCATGTCTACCAGGAGTCCATGGATCCGGAAGACATGCTGCAACATAAGCTGGGACATCTCCTTGGCAGAAGGTAGTTTGGGGAGAGGAATGAAATGGGCGGCCTTGGAGAACCGATTAACTACTGTCAGAATGACAGTGTTGCCATCAGACGGAGGGAGCCCAGTGACAAAGTCCAGAGATATATGAGACCAGACCGATGAGGGACCTGTAGTGACTGAAGGAGGCCAGAAGGAGCTTACCATGGAGTCTTGTTTTGAGCACACACTGTGCATGCGGCAACGAAGGCAGAGACGTCAGGGACCATTGTGGGCCACCAGAAACGTTATCGGAGGAAGGCTAGTGTACGGCGGGACCCTGGATGACAGGTCAGCCTGGAGGAATGAGCCCATTCCAGGAACCGGGACCAGACTGGATTAGGGACAAACAGCCAGTTTGCCGCGGCCTCTTCAGGTCCAGGCTGGGAGCATTGTGCCTCACGGGCCAGGTTCTTAATACTCCAATCCACAGTGGCATCAAGGCATGAGTTAGGGAGAATAGGTTTCAGAGGTCGAGGGTGTGACAGAGGAACTGTATAGGCGGGAGAGGGCATCAGGCTTCCCATTCTTTGACCCTGGGCGGTAGGAGATGGTGAAATTAAATCTGGTGAACAGGAGGGCCCACCAGGCCTGCCTAGAGTTGAGGTGCTTGGCTGTATGGAGATATTCTAGGATTTTCTGGTCTGTCCAGACTAGGAATGACTGTTCTGCTCCTTCCAGCTAGTGCCTCCACTATTCCAACGCCATCTTCATCACCAGGAGTTGTCGGTTGCCAACATCGTAGTTCCTTTCAGTAGGATTGAGACGATGGGACAGGAATGCACAGGGAAGAAGCTTCTGGTCCTGAGCAGATCACTGGGACAGGATGGCCCCCACTCCAACAATCGAAGCATCCACTCCCACCACAAATTGACACGAGGGGTCCGGATGGATGAGGATGGGTGCTGTTGTGAACCGATGCTTCAGGTCCACAAAGGCTTTGTCGACAGCTGGAGACCATTTGAACGGTACCTTGGGAGAGGTGAGTGCCGAGAGGGGGGACGCCAGGTTGCTGTAGTCCCGAATTAAATGGGGGTAGAAGTTTGCAAACCCAAGAAACCATTGCAACTGCACCCTGGTTAATGGTTGAGGCCAATCTACCACTGCTTTCACCTTTCCAGGATCCATCTGAACATTGCCCTCAGCAATGACATATCCCAGAAAGGTGATTGTAGAGAGGTGGAACTCACACTTCTCAGCTTTCACAAACAGTTGGTTCTCCAGGAGGTGCTGAAGGACCTGTCTGACATGAAGAACATGTTCTTGTGCAGATCGGGGAGAAAACAAGATGTCATCAAGGTACACGAACACAAACCGGTTTAGCATGTCCCGAAGCACATCATTGACCAAAGCCTGGAAAACAATGGGGACATTGGTGAGTCCAGATGGCATGACCTGGTACTCATAATGTCCATTGGTTGTGTAGAAGGCTGTCTTCCACTCATCCCCCTCGCATATCCAAACCAGGTGGTAGGCATTTCGAAGGTCCAACTTGGAAAATATGGTGGCCCCATGGAGAGGTTCAAACGCCGAGGAGAGGAGAGGTAGGGGTAACGATTATTGACAGTAATGTCATTAAGTCCCCGGCCAGAGACTCCTCTATGTACTCCTCCATAGCTCTGGTCTCTGGTCCAGACAGAGAATACAATTGACCCCGAGGTGGTGTAGTGCCTGGGAGAAGATCAATAATAAGGACGGTGCGGGGGAAGGGCCTTACTGGACACTTCCAGGAGCTCATGGTATTCTGTGGGAATAGCAGAGACATCCACGGTCTTGCTAACATCCAGAGGAAGACGACTTGAGGAAGGCTCTGCTGCAATGGAGGCAGTGGGAATGGCAAAATGGGCTCCAACCCAGGATGGAGCTTGTGGTCCAATCAATCATCGGATTGTGCTTTTGAAGCCAGGAAATTCACAAAACAACCGGAACATGGGGAGATACAATGAGGAGGAACTGTGTTGTCTCACAGTGGTTACCAGAAACCCATAATTGAACGGGTAGAGTACTATGGGGGACTTCCCCTCCTAAGCGTCTGTCCAGTGCCCTAGCATCCATGGGCACAGAGTGAGGCTGAGTGGGAATATCAAGCTCCAAAGCTATCGTGGCATCCATAAGATTTTCATCAGCCCCAGAGTAAATGAGCACTCGAAGAGACTTAGGTTGGTCTCCCCACAGCACAAGAGCAAAAAGGGGTGTGCGGGCGATGGGAATTAGGGAACTCCCAGTCTGACTCACCATAATACTGGTACCCACTAGAGACAAGGGTTTCCTAATAGAGCAGGTAGCTAAAAAAAGTTCTGCCCCTCCACAGTACAGACAACAGTTATTATTCATCCTTCGTGAGTGTTCCCCAACTGATAACCTAGCTCTTCCCAACTGCATAGGCTCAGGAGTATCCAACTCACCCGTCGTAGATTCTCGAGAGGGTTCAGGTGGCTTCGAATCCTCTCGGAAGAGCTGCCTTCTTAAACCTCCGGATTGCCCAAGACCAGACCTCCTCTCACTCTTTCGTTCCCTTAGGCGTCCATCAATTTTAATGGTTAGGGGGATAAGGGAGTCGAGATCCATCGGCAATTCCAGAGTAGCTAGCTCATCCTTTAGCTCCTCAGATAATCAGTGCAAAAAGTGTCGAAAAGAGACTCTGGATTCCAGGCACTCGTGCAAAAATCAACCGCGTAGTCTGCCACACTACCGGAATTTGACGTAAGTCAAGCAGTTTACTGGCCGCCTTTCTCCCAGAAACCGAATACCTTTCTCACTTCTGCCATGAATTCCTCCAAATGACCACAAATGGCAGATTGTTGTTCCCAAACTATCGTAGCCCAGGAGAGCGCCCTTCCCAACATTAGTGTAATCACTCTCCTTGGTCAAATAGCCCTTACACAGCCCGGAGGTGTTTTGGGTCATTGTCCTGTTGAAAAACAAACCTCCTCCGTGCATTCCATGCTTTAGTAGTGGTTTCTTTGCAGAAATTTGACCATGAAGGCCTGATTCACACAGTCTCCTCTGAACAGTTGATGTTGAGATTTGTCTGATACTTGAACTCTGTGAAGCATTTATTTATACTGCAATCTGATGTGCAGTTAACTCTAATGATGTGAGACGCATACCTGGCACCGTGTTATGAGGAGCCGCCAGAATATTTTTAGCAGTGACACTACTCTATTATCCCTCCGCAATACTGCGAGAGTTGGTCTGTTTGACAACATCACTAATTACAGCTAGCTGAGGTAACTCATGGTGTGCTTTCGCCGTAAAGCCTTTTTGAAATCTGACAAAGCGGCTGGATTAACAAGAAGTTAAGCTTTTAAATGATGTATGACACCTGTGTTTTCATGAATGTTTAATATTACGATTTTTGTCATTTGAATTTCTCACTCTTCAATTTCACCGGATGTTGTCGAGATGGGACGCCCAATGATCCGTAAGAAGTTAAAATCACATTACATAATTTCACAAATGGTTTCATCTTTACTCATTCATTTTATACAATAATTAGACGCAAATCTCATAACGGAGACTTGTATAAACAGAGTTATGGTAAAGTGGCTGTATTGTCTCTCAATGAGGTCACAAACATTAAACAAAATGGACCGGTCGTAGCTGGTCGAACTTGGTAGGCTCTCTGAAAGCGGAGCAGTCCACCACAAGGATGGGCAGTTGATGTCCGGTTGGTGATCGCCGTTGCAGTCCCCCTCTCGTGCTTTACCTTGGTAGGTTCTCTGACAGCGGGGCAGGCCACCACAAGGATGGGCAGTGGGTGTCCGGATTTGGGATTGCCGTTCCGGACCCGTCATCTTGTCGTCCAGACTGGAAGATCTGGGCAGTAACTTAGGCAGATGTAAACAATGCACACACACTCACAAAATATATTTAATTACATTAATTCCCAAATGAGTGGCATTGTGGTACTAAGTGATGGTTGTCTGGGGCTTTGTTCACGGCTCTATCACTTCCTAAGTGTCAAGTGAACTGAACCAAAAAGGAATGAAAGCATAAACAAAATATAATTCTCACACAAAAATCATCTAATTGGACTGTATTCTATATACGTCCAATGTCCTGGCAAAATTACTATCATGGCATTATCTCTAATGCCATATCTCGGGTTTTCCTACTTGGGGTGTTGCTTAGGCACTATCCTAAGTTGATAACTATAAGTCTACAGCTGTAAGACACTAGTTTTGGGCAGTCTACAGGGATGACCTATGGACTTCTGGGAGGAAAACTGGTGAGTACTGTACCTGTAGAGTCAAAGGCCTCAAAGTAAATGTTTACTAACTTTACTAAGGCTTGTATTTGGCTCGGACCCTTAAGTGATCCTAGCATAAATCCTAGTTGGATGTTCCGTTGTGCATGTGTGTTTATGCTTACACAAGTGTGCATGTCAAGGGAAGAAAACCAAGTACCCTGGCAGATTACAACTTGTTCAGAATGAGTCTGACGTAGTCAGGTAATTTTCAGGTCAATGCCTGGAGGTCAGTCAGAATTTGTGTCGAGGGAGTCTGTCGTGGTTTTACTCCAAGTCACTGTGTCTTCCACTATTGTAGTGGCGATAGGTATGAAGAAGTCTATTTCATAGCTATGTTATCCACGGAGGAGCTAACCTCACAACGGAAGTACTCTTTAAGTATTGGACCAGTCATACGTGGTGTGACCATGGTTCTTGACATCTAATAACTTTCCTCCTGAATGGAGGATTCTATTTATTAGTGGCATGTGTGTTAACCATTGGAAGAGTGCACTGGAGATTCCCTTCCCCGTGTTGCACTCTGAGTGACTCCTAACTACTATGTCACTGTTGTCAAGGGTAATTTGATTGGTTACGTCTCTAACCTTCTTACTGATTGTAGCTGGACTGACTGTTGCTGGTATTGGTACTGGTACACAAAGGGACCAGTTATCCTACCGATTTATTCTGAAATATTATACTACTGGAACACATGATTGGAGCATTTTACTAGTTGTATTGTAGTTGAACCTACACATGGCAAGGAGTGATTATTGTTTCAATTTGTTTTGGAGGTGGACAAGTCCACTGGACTTCCTTTACGACCAGTGTGGTACACCTCAGTACTATCTTAGATGTGTTCTAAGATAAACCCCGTCTAGGGGCCTGTCTGCTCCTCACTGTTCTTAAAGAGTTTACAACTAGATGTGGTTTATGCTCTGGTGGCCTCGTACGGTGTTGTCCGTAGTCTCGACCCCCCCCCCCCCCATCGATGAGGCACATCATGGGTCTGGGCTACTATTCCCCCCCTTTGTGTCTCGGATCCCACCAGCAGCAGGTGGTGTTGGTGTCGAAGGCACAAACTAAAAGGTCGGACCCTATGTACGAGTTGTCAGCATCAGCATTGTTATGAGAATGGCTGTAACCTTTCAACTATATCTCCTGGTGTTTGTGCTTCATAACGCTCAGTGGCTGTCAAGGCCTGTCAGTCACCACCGCGTCCGCGTGTGGCAACCTCTTCAGTACCTGCGAACTGAGAATAGGATATCGGGTCTGTGATATCGCAAAGTGTTTCACCAGTGGGAGTCATTGGGTCAGTTGCTGGACTGACGCCATTAGTGTCATTGTAAGGGGTGACAGTCCCCCACAAAGCGGAAGATGTATCATCGGAAGAAGAGTGTACTCTGAGCATCAATGTTTTTCTTGCAGAGACGGCCTCAGTGCTTGCGGAAGTGTCCGAAGGGCAGGAGAAGTTCATCTCAACTACCGTATTGCATGACTGCAAGGAGGAGGGAAGTTGCTTATTCACAGAGACAGCTGGCTCAAAATCATGAAAAGAATGGTCAATCAGGTTGGCTGATGGAATGTGTCGAGATATCGTAATATCTCCTTGGATCTGATTCTGCACTAAGAGGTTTCTAAATGTCTTTTCCCCAAGGGGTGCTTTCGACAGATACCCCTCGTGAATGACTGTGTTGCAGCTAGCATTAGGGGAAGATAGTGTGGTCAGTGGAGAAAGCACTGTGGCCTGTGACCAGAGCTGGTTGGTTTTCCAAACCATCAATGGGAGTAACCGATCCATCAAGTCTGCTCCAAGTAGCAGGGGTACAGTTTCGAGGCTGGTAACATACACAGGGTGGACGAGTGATACATCCTGGAAGTGTAGTTTCAGCATGACTCTCCATGTGAGAGGCGAGGTAGTGTGAGTGACCCCTCAAAGTGTAGTGTCGCATCGTTCCACTTTTAACCAACGTTTAGTTGGCTTCCAAAGCCCTTTTGAGATCATTGAACAATGTTTGTGAGATGAGGGATATTGTCATACCCGAATCAATTATGACAAGTTAAGCAGTCCTACGGGACTGTTTCCAGGTATGGGCGTTTAGATTTGAGTTTAGTGGACATATTCCCCACAAAGTGGAGTGGTCGTTCGCAATGACGTGATGTGCCATTTCTGTTCAAGGTGGAAGCAGATTGACTTTTCAGATTTTGAGTGGGCTTGGCTTCAACAAAGCGTTTGACCTTTTTCTTCGCAACCTTTGCATCAGAGTCTATAGACATTGCCCGTGGGCTTGTTTCTTGATCAAGTGGGCCCTGGATAGGGTCTCGAATTAGAGCGGGAGAAATTTGAACTTTAACATCCTTGCTATGGGTGTTAATTCCTGCGGACCTGGTTTCCGGTAATTCCCCGTCTAGTCCTTGTGACTTATCTTTTACCCTTTTCTCAAATTCTTCTCTCTTTAGTTCTCCACCGACCGGTTACACATTCTCCAAAACATGGATATTGTTCAGTTCTCAAGTTCTGTGAGGTAGAAGAAGTTTCTTTGTTCTACTGTGAACCTTTCTCTCTCTATACTGCATGAGGGAGAGAGTCTCCTCCAGGAATTTATAACCTGAGATAACAGACCTGGGTGTAGGGGGAAGAGAGAAGAGAGGTGGTGAGAGAGAGAAAGTTGGAGATTGCTATATCCAAAGAGGGCCACGTCATGACAACATGGACTTGGTCTTTTACCAAATAGGGCTATCTTCTGTATACCACCCCTACCTTGTCATAACACAACTGATTGGCTCAAATGCATTAAGGAAAGAAATTCCACAAATTAACTTTTAACAAGGCACATATGTTAATTGAAATGCATTCCAGGTGACTACCTCGTGAAGCTGGTTGAGAGGATGCCAAGCGTGTGCAAAGCTGTCGTCAAGGTGGCTACTTTGAAGAATCTCAAATATAACATTTGTTTTCTTTTGGTGTAGTTTTCATACAATTATAACATCACCTGCAAACCTTTTTTTTTTACCTTGCTTTCTTCTGCTTTGTTTTGTCTTTCACGTTTTCTTTGGTGTGAATAAAATGTATTTAATCAAGCCTAAAACCTCCCTCCTTCTCCTCTCCAATTGATTTAGCCATTTCTCTGAAATAACTTTTGAATGCAACTTTCTCTGAAAAAAATATTTCTGACAAAACATCTCTAAAGTGACTTCACAATAGAAGGAAGAGGCTCATTAGACCTATGAAGCTAAATTAGATTACATTTCGCTTCGATAAACTGAAAGCTAACTAGCTGTCACACTGCACTCCTTGATGTGCGATGCATACCTGGCAGTGTTATGAGGAGCCACCAGAGTATTTTTACCAGTGACACCACTCTCTTATCCCTCAGCAATAGAGCGAGAGTTGGTCTGTTTGACAACATCTCTAATTACAACTAGCTGATGACACAGTAAATAGTTTTAAACTCAGAGATTATAGGTGTGTCTGTATGTCGGTGTGCGTGCATCTATATGCGTGGATGCAACTCACCGTCACTATGAGACACTAACAAGGGATTGCTTATCTGTGTCGAGGCAGCCAGAGACATGCAGCCAACGGAAATTGAGAAATGTTGCAGATGTACTTTCTGTTGGACTGGAATTCATCATGAGGTTTCATGTCAATACACTGACAACTAAGCTTAGGTTTCATGTCATCACAACAAAAAACCTTGTTCCAAAAAAATTTGGAAGGTCTTCTCTGTTTCCTTTGTTGACAGTGAGGATGCTTTGCAAAATACATTTGTCACCAATGCCATAATGTATAAACCTTGTTATGGATGAGGTCTCACAAGGACGGGAGAGGACATTCCTACCAGAACACATATCATATATAAAATGTGCTTTCATGAAATAAATAAACACTTTACATTAATGTTTGGTCTAATGCATGATGGTCACCTGCTCCGTGACACATGTTTATAGCAATCTAACCTAACGTAGCAGACATAAAAGAAACGCCTGAGCGGTGTATTGTTGTTTCTGGTCCTTACGAGAATAAATAACTGTCGGGGGAAGTTCTGATCTGCACTGTTGAACCAATACAGTACATATGGAGGAGGAGTTAAGATGGAGTGTCGCCTTGTTAACGTCCAAAAGGGGAAGTCGGGTCACAGGCTCTCTTTCCATTTCCATTGAAAATCGATTATAACCAACCCTGCTGAAGGTGATCACGATCAAACTCAGCAGAGCCAATATACCTCTCAAAATGAAAAATGAAATGAAGGAAAAAAGAAAGGTGATTGCTAAGGAAACAGAGGAGAGAACAGCGGAAAGAGAATAGTGAAAATTGCAGCGTGACAAAAAGTTAGTTGAAGCCCAAGGAAAGAGTCCCCCATTTTGAATGTTATATAGTTTTTGGGCATCTCTGAGCGATGTTCTATTGACTCCTGGGGTAATTTCATGTTTTTGTGAAACTCTTCACGTTCATGCAGGCAGAAATACAGCCGGTGGGACGTAGCATTGTGATGAAGTCGCTTTCACTACACTGAATGTTAATAGGAAGATGTCTTTTAGGGCGTGAAAATGTCTACCATACATGTCAGATTTCAATACTGGCCGATGTCATAACGAGGGAGGTTGTATTCTCTCCAATGTGCCATTGATTATATTTTTTGCGATAGTCCTTTCTCAAGAAATGTATCATTTACAGTGTAACAGAGGGTCCACCACATTTCTCCTATTTTTCTGCCTCTTCAGTCCAGGGTGCGATTCGTTGCAAACTTCCGACTCCACTCTGTGAAGCACACAATCTGCAGGTTGAACATGGTTAGATTGTAGACTGCTATTGATAGTTTGTTTGTTTCAAGTGTTATTAGTCGTATGTACGTGATACACATGGTATACACCGTCCAACCAAATGCTTACCTGCAGGTCCCTTCTAGAGCAATGCAACAACAATAAGAAATAATACAAGAAAAGAATACGAACATGAAGTAAATGGCTCTATAGAATATAATACATTTTTTAAGACAAGTATAATACAGGAAGGCACAATTTATATGTATCAGGGAAGAGGGGATTGTGGGGCAAGTGTTTACATTGTGCAGTATTAGCAATAGTAAATAAGAGTCTGGTAGCAGCAGTTGTGATATGTGTGTAAGAGTGTGTGTGTGTGTGCGTGTGTGCGTGAGTGAGTGAGTGAGGGTATATGTACTAAGGTGCAGAGAGTCAGTGCAGGTGCTCAGTCCTGTTCAAGTGTTCAGCAGTACTTTTCCGTACTGTTCCGTCTTCACCCTCCGCGGGTCTAGGACATAGCAATTCCTGTACCAGGCATTGATGCAACTGGTCAGGATGCTCTCGATGGTGAAGCAGTAGTATTTGGAGAGGACCCGGGGTGGCATGCCGAATTTCTTCATTCGCCTTAGGAAGTAGAGGCGCTGTTGCGCCCTCTTGACAAGAGTGGTGGTGTTGTTGGTCCATGTCAAGTCATCAGTGATGTGGACTCTACTGCAGTCCCCTTGATGTGGATCGGGCGTGTTCCCTTCTCTGCTTCCTGAAGTGAACAATCAACTCCTTTGTTTTGCTGACATTGGGGGAGAGGTTGTTGTCCTGGCAACACAATGCCCGTTCACATGCCTCTTCCCTATTGGCTGATTCATCGGTGTTGGTTATCAGGCCTGCAACCATGGTGTTGTCAGGAAACTTGATGGAGTTGGTGTCATGCAAAGCCACGTAGTCATGGGGTGAACAGGTAGTACAGCAGAGAGCTGAGGACACACCCCTGGTGGGCCCCTGTGTTAAGAGTCAGTGTGGAGGTGGTGTTGTTGTCAATTCTAACACCCTGTGGTCTGCCTGTCAGGAAGTACAGGATCTGCCCGTCAGGAAGTACAGTATCTATTTGCAAAGGGTAGTGTCCAGACCCAGGGCTCTGAGCTAAGTGATGAGTTTGGAGGGAACAATAGTGTTGAACGCTGAACTGTAGTCAATGAACAGCATTCTCGCATAAGTGTTCTTCTTGTGTTAGACTGATGTGTTCAACTGTGTGAATAGCAATGGAAATGGCATCTTCCATGGATCTGTTGGAGCCTTAGGAAAATTGGAGTGGGTCTAGTGTGCCTGGCATGCTAGCCTTGATGTGGGCCATGACCAGCCTCTCAAAGCACTTCATGATGACAGGGGTGTGTGTGACGGGGCGACAGTCACACTTACCCACCTTGGTTTTCTTGGGCACTGGGACGATGGTGGTCTCCTTAAAGCAAGTGGAGACTACAGCCTGGAACAGGGACAGGTTAAAGATGTCCCACCAGCTGGTCAGTGCACACTGAGGACGCAGCCAGGGATGCCATCTGGGCCAGCGGCTTTATGAATAATCATTAATTTGAGAGTTTTCCTCACGTCAGCCTTGGAGAGTGAAAGCACCTGGTCGTCTGGAGCAGCGAGAGTCCTACTGGATGACTCGGTATTGTCTGCCTCAAAGCGGGCCTAGAATGTATTAAGGTTGTCTTGGGGGAGAGTCTTCGGTGGGCACCACACAGCTAGATTTGCCTTTGTAGTCCGTGATAGCCTGTAGTCCTTGACACATGCGTTGCAAGTCTGAGTTGTCTAACATCGATTCAAGTTTGAGTTTGTGTCGTCTTTTGTGTCCCTAATGGATTTGCGGAGCTCGTACCTGCTTGCGTTGTACGCATTGCACACCACTGAGTTGTCGGATATACGGATTTAGCAGGGTTTTTGGTTGGTGTATGTCCCGTTTGTTATTGTGGGTACAACATCATCAATACATTTAATAATGAAGCCTGTGACTGGCGATGTACAGTATATTCCTCAATGTTGATGAATGAGTCGTGGGTGGGTGAATCTTCTAACATATTTCAGCACTATTCCCAAATACGTTTTGCAGCATTGAGTATGCCTCCTCTGTCCAGTGCCTCACTATTCTGTGTGTTGGCTCCGTCTTGAGTTGCTGCTTGTGGGCTGGGAGTAAGAAGAGAAAGATGTGATCTGATTGGCTGAAGTGGGGCCAGGGGATGGCTTTGTACACGTCCCAGATGTTTGTGTACACATGGTCCAGCACGTTGTTTTCTCTCATGGGGGAGGGATACATGTTGGAGATACTTTGGAATAATTTGTTTTAAATTGGCTTGGTTAAAATCTGCCGCAAGATTTTGTTGATTTTACAGTTAACTAGCTACTTCACATACTGATATTGACTTTGGTATTTTTGTATGTAGTTACGTTTGTTAGCTAGCTACCAAGCTAGCCAGCCCATAGAGAGAGCATTGCATTGTGGGTGTTTTAGTTGACAAGAAAATTAAACACATTTTTCTCACATACAGTATTAGTGTTATTTAACATAGTAAGTTATAAGAATGAATGGTTTTGGGTGGATTTTCCTTGAACTTAAGGGCTTGTTATAGAAAATTATTGTGAAATAGATATAGTGAGAGAGCGAGAGAGAGAGAGAGAGCGAGAGAGAGAAAGAAAAAAGAGATTGTGAGAGGAGAGGATTGTCAATGATTTATATAGACAGAGCATATGGTGTTGGCTGCCTCACCATCCAACAACCAACAGATGGAAAATTAGATAAAGCTATAATTTATTCACCACACCAGCAGTCCCAGCAAGTCTTACCATGACCTGCTTGGTATCATGATCATTATTTAGTACACACACAGGCTAGGC
Organism: Oncorhynchus kisutch; assembly: GCF_002021735.2. Lineage (NCBI taxonomy): Eukaryota > Metazoa > Chordata > Actinopteri > Salmoniformes > Salmonidae > Oncorhynchus > Oncorhynchus kisutch. Next base: position 19,646,656 of record NC_034176.2, on the reverse strand, counting down.
CTATAACTACACAGAAAAAAGGGTTCCAAATGGGTTCTTTGGCTGTCCCCATAGGAGAACTCTTCTTGGTTCCAGGTAGAACCCTTTCTACAGAGCGTTCTACATGGAACCCAACACGGTTCTACCTGGAACCAAGAAGAAGAAGAACCTAAAAGGGTTCTACAAAAGGTTATCCTATGTGGACAGCCGAAGAACCCTTTAAGGTTCTAGTTTTTTCTAAGAGTGTACAGTTATTAATTTAGTCCATTTTATTCAACTGTCAACTGTCTATTTTTTTAACAGTCCATCACAACAACAAAGTACAGTACAGATAAATACAATGATCATTTAACAGACCGTCATATAAAGGACAGTTCGCTACAGTATCAACTTACGGCTAGGCGCATCTATTCATGTCCACACACCATCTCTGACCTTTTAAGCAGTTATAAACCAAGCCAACAGCCACGGCAAGTTAGTGTAACCTATACTCTACACAGTATGGCTAGCCACTATCCTTGAACTACTTTATCAATCCAAAAGATTCTCTTGCCAAATTCCACCATGATCTCTTAAACTGCCCAGAAAGCCAAGTCACATCACAACAGATGAACACAATCTTGAATTATGTATGAGAAAGCCTAATAAACTAAAACGAATAAGCCTACTGAAAATATATCAATGTGGTTATTCCCAGATAAATATTTTTCTCTAACAGAATAGCAAATGAACAGTAGTCTAATGTTTGACCACTTGTATTTTCCAAAATGGCACATCTCTTACCGTTTCAGTGGTCTGTGAGTGACCGCTGACTTTTCTTCCTGCTTTTCTTGAGTGACCTCTGAATATAATTATGAAAGAATACTTTCTTTGCTGAAGGAATCGGGCCCACCCAAAAAGAATGCCACTCTACAATTTCAATAGAGAGAGTGGCTCAGTGAGAAGATGTCTTTGTCCAGGAGCCACAGGTAAGTAGTCCCTCGATTTCCTCTCTTCTACTGGGAACGTGCTGGTGAGTGAGGCATGACGCAGATGTGTGTAAAATAGCAACACTATCACCCTGGACTTTACCCACTCTTTCGTGGGGTCACGACACCGCACTGGGGCCCAGGAGACTAGAACCCAAACACTATGACACACCCCATGCACACCTCTGCACAGAAAACAGCTGATCACTTCTCCTCAACACTGATGATGAAGACAATACCCAGGAGGATGGTGGTGGTGATGATGATGATGATGATCCTGTCACTCTTCCTTAAATGATACCATAAATCTCCTCTGTTCTCCCACATTGGTCAAATTGAACCGTTTGTCTGAAGATAAAAATGACAAAGGCCAAAGAACTCAGAGGACGAGAATAAAATAAAGAAAAATAACACTTCTCCTGTCTGTCTATCTGGCTGTTGGACCTCACTGGAGTGTGACACGCAGAACGTCATTGGGGGAGGCACCTGAGTCACCAGCGGTGGCACCACTCTGTTCTGGGGAATGCTGAGCAGGGTGAGGGGGGGGGGGTGATGTGATGTGAGGACCAGAAGAGTCCGGATCCTTTGAGCATCTCCCCGGTGCAGGTTGCTAGGTGAGGGAGTTATAAAGCTCCCCCTGAATGGGGGGGTAATGATGGCAAATAAAATAAAGTAAACAGCAGGAGGTTAACGAGCATTAATTTAGCCTGCGTTCCGTTATGAATTAATGACGAGATCCCACTGACGCCAGGGAAACATCGGGGTAGGGAGTCTGCCAGAGCGACTGAAGGGCCCATGCAATCACTTTAAGGCCAGGGGGGTAGAGCTCTGTTGTCTGGATACTGAGGAATGATGGCCCCCTTCTCTCTTCTCCTCTAGTCAATATATCTCCATCTCTTCCCTCAACCCCTTGTCAATATCCACCACCTCTCCGAATTCCTGTCCTGTACTCTGTCTTCTGCTGATGCTGAAGTTTTCAGTTGCTTCTCATTGCCCCCAACATTTCAATCATCCTATGTCGCTCTTATTCGGTCTCCCTCTTTCCTTTCCAGCTTCCTTCTCGGCCCACTCCTTCTGTCTCTCGTCCACCCCTCCATTGTCACGGCCTGTCCGTTCTCTGACAGGTCCACAGCAGACTGATTTGCCGCGCCTGTCACAACCGGAACCCAGACTTAGGCCCATTCACTGCCACGCTACTTCTTTAGAGGCATTACTCATCCTCAAGTCAAATGGACCACACACTAAAACCCCACAACTTTACTCTTATCTGTGATACCTTATCCAAAGAACTGACAATCAGTCTCCTCTTGCCTTTTCACAAGTAGACTTAGATGCAATCAAGCAAAGTAAGTGTGTGTGTGTGTGTGTGTGTGTGTGTGTGTGTGTGTGTGTGTGTGTGTGTGTGTGTGTGTGTGTGTGTGTGTGTGTGTGTGTGTGTGTGTGTGTGTGTGTGTGTGTGTGTGTGTGTGTGTGTGTGTGTGTGTGTGTGTGTGTGTGTGTGTTTGTGTGTGTGTGTGTGTGTGTGTGTGTGCGTGCGTCTCCCTTAATTAGTGTCTAAACATGCTGACAAGGTTAATTATTTGCCAAAGAACCGCAAAGCCATGAATAAATCTTAAAGAACAGACAACACTACATTGAAGTGTAACAATTAGGCCTATACCATTCAATTATGACCCAACCGACAGTGAGGAGGTGGCTCTCTAAGACGTCATGATTACAGCTTCCTCCATACAACACTGAGGAGAGATGATGAGGATCCTTACACAACCCACCATTTTACCACTTTAAAGTGCTGGCTGATTGGGTCCTGAGTTTGAGTGTGTGGGGGTAAATAATCCCCAAACAGCTTTGTAGCACACCACACATATTATTACAGAATACAGTTTCCCTTCTCACAACTGTCTCATTTTAATCTAGTTTCACTAGTGGGCTCAATGATGTGATAGCCTGCTGGACACTTGGTAATTAATGACTAGGGAGGGTCGGGTACTCAAGTACTCGATTCAAGGTTTGTATTCAATATTTAATAATCGAATACAAGTACTACAATATTTAAAATGTGCAACAATTTTGGAGATTCAATTTATAAAGCACTGAAAAAATGTCTAAGATGTGTTTAGTGTTTGAAGAGTATGTAAAGTGCCGTGAAAATATGTAAATGCTGTTTTCAGTCATTTGAAGAACCGATGACATTCTGCAAACTTTATTTTTTATACATTTTTTTCAAGCTTTAAAAAATGTACATCAATGTACAGTAAGTACAAAGATTTTACCATATCCCAACCACCCTCCCTCCCTCCATACAACACATCCACCCAACCCCACTAGCCCCTCCCTACCTCTCCGGCCTACCTCAGTCCACCCACCTCGATTCCATCCCTCCCAAACACTCACCCCAACCCCCTTCCAACCACCCACCCTGATCTGATATAGACAACCCATCCCACTCCCTCCCTCAATTCGGTCCTAGAAAACAACAATTCTACAGAAATAAACAATCAAGAATACAGGGGAATACAAACAACTCAATACAGATTCAAAATACAAAAACAGAAATAAATAAATGATCAGAAAACCTTAGACAAACTTGCTTGGACTGGATAGCATTATATTGATGACAGTACCTATTATGTAATGACTACTGGTAATGCCTACTGGGAAACCTTAAAGCATCTCATAAGAGGGGAGCCTCTGCAAGCCATTAAAGTATGATATAAATGGTTGCCATTTTATAACAAATGTATCATTGCAACCCCTAAGAGAATATTTAATTTTATCAAACTTTAGGAAGAACATTACATCGTTGAGCCATTGAGAAGTAAAAGGGGGCTAAGCAGACTTCCACTGGAGAAGAGTTCTACGTCGAGCTAAGAACGATGTAAAAGCAACCATATCGGCATGTTTGGGGTCCAAGGAGAACAAGTCTTCTGGAATACCAAAAACGGCTATCAAGGGACAAGGCTGCAGGTTAATTTCAAGCACCTCAGATAAAGTTTTAAAAATAGAATTCCTGTAATTTTGTAGTTTAGAGCGTTGAATGAACATGTGACTAGGGTCACATGGTGAGACATGACATCTATCACACTCATAATTTACATTTGGATATATGTCAGAAAATCTGGATTTGGAAAAATTCACCCTATGTAAAACATTAAATTGTATGAGACCAAGACGAGCACAAGATGTAGTGGAGCGTACTCTATCAATTGCCTCATCCCACCACTCCTGAGTAAATTCAACATTAATTTCCCGTTCCCAAGCTGATTTAATTTTGTTGGTGGAGTGTTTGTCCAATGACAAAATAAACAGATAGATTTGGAAATGACTGCTTTCTGTTGAGGTAATAGAATCAATATGCCATTCCAGGGTTGGGAAGGGGGTGGAGCAGGGAAAACAGAAAATTGAGAGGAGACAATGCCTAATCTGAAGGTAAAGGAAAAAGTGAGATGGAGGCAAAGAGTATTTAGAGGTCAGGTTGGGAGAGGGGGATGTTGGGAGAGAAGAGCAGAGTAAAGTAGGAAGAGAAGAAGAAATACAAGAATGTACCTCTAGGTGGCACCATAGTGTATCTGGAGCATGTAACCAAAATGGCCATTTCTGAAAGTTGGCTGCCCGCTAATAGTATACAATGTTGGGTAGTGCCAACCCTCCACTAAACTTGCATCTCTGAAGTAAAGATCTACTGACTCTGGGTACCTTTCCTCCCCAGATAAATGTGATAACAGCCTGATTGATTGACTTTAAAAAAACACTTTGATAAAAACAATGGGATAGATTGAAATAGATATAGTAATTTGGGGAAACTGTTCAGTTTTACAGCATTAAAAATCAGTTTTCATTTGCGCAAGAAGCGGAGCAAAGTTTGCAGAAAAAAGAGCATGTAATGAATAAGTTACATTCACTCCAAGGAATTTGAAACCAGAACGGCTAAGCTGAAAGGGCAAGTCTGTCTGCTGGAGCTGTAGCGCTGCTGGATTGATTGGGAAGCACTCGCTTTTCTGGAGATTCAGCATGTAACCAGAGAAGGAGCCAAAGTTCTCCAGAATAGAAAGAATTGAAGGTAAACAGATTACAGGGTTATTTCCATAGAGTAACAAATCATCTGCATATAATGATAACCTATGTTCAACTCCTTCCCATGTTACACCTTGGCAAGAGGAGACTGCCCAAAAAGCTACTGAAAGGGGTTCAATGGCGATGGCAAATAATAAAGGCGACAGTGGGCAGCCTTGGCGTGTCCCACGTTCCAGGACAAAATATTCAGAATGGGTGTCATTGTTACAGACACTGGCCTGGGGAGATGTATACAAGAGACAGATCCATAAGCCAAATTTGTCCCCAAATTCAATTTTTTTTAACCTCTCTGGGATATGTGGGACCACCTGGCCAAAAGCCAGGGAAAATGCAGAGCGCCAAATTCAAATAAATTACTATAAAAATCTAACTTTCATTAAATCACACATGTAAGATACCAAATTAAAAAGCTACACGTGTTGTGAATCCAGCCAACAGCACCTCCGTAAACAAAAGAGAGAAAGCATATTTCAACCCTGCAGGCGCGACACAAAATGCAGAAATAAAAATATAATTCATGCCTGACGAGCTTCTTTTGTTGGCACTCCAATATGTCCCATAAACATCACAAATGGTCCTTTTGTTCGATTAATTCCGTCGATATATATCCAAAATGTCTATTTATTTGGCGCGTTTGATCCATAAAAACACCGGTTCCAACTTGAGCAACGTGACTACAAAATATCTCCAAAGTTACCTGTAAACTTTGCCAAAACATTTCAAACTACTTTTGTAATACAACTTTAGGTATTTTTTTACGTAAATAATCAATAAAATTGAAGACGGGATGATCTGTGTTCAATACAGGAAGAAAACAAACTGAAGCATGCTTTCTGGTCACGCGCCTCTATTTAACAGTACACTTCAAGTGACCCTCGTTCAAGATGGTCGTACTTCTTCATTACACAAAGGAATAACCTCAACTAATTTCTAAAGACTGTTGACAACCAGTGGAAGCGATAGGAACTGCAAGCAGGTCCCTTTGAAATCTGGATTCCCAATGAAAATCCATTGAAAAGAGAGTGACCCCCAAAAAAATTCTGAATGGTTTGTCCTCTGGGTTTTGTCTGGTAAATAAGTTGCGTTATATTCACAGACATGATTCAAACAGTTTTAGAAACATCAGAGTGTTTTCTATCCAAATCTACTAATAATATGCAAATCTTATCTTCTGGGGATGAGTAGCAGGCAGTTGAATTTGGGCATGCATTTCATCCGGATGTGAAAATACTGCCTCCTGTCACCAAGAAGTTAAGAACAGCAAATAGGTACTCAATTCTGTCGAATGCCTTCTCTACGTCTAGGGAGATTACCACCTCAGGGGAGTTGGAGCATTGTTTATAATGAATCATGTTAAACAATTAATGTTAAAAAATTAACCTTTATAAAGCCGGTTTGTTCCTGTGATATGAGTCCTGGTAAAACTACTTCCAGATGCCTCGCTATCACATTCACCAGCACCTTTACATCCACATTAATTAGACTTAGGGGCCTAAATGAAGAACAGGAAGGAAGCGCTATTGAACCCTGTGTTAGGGTAGGTGGCAACGAGCCACGTTCAAGTGATCCATCATACATAGATAAAAGTCAAGGGGCTAACTTGGAATAGACTTTCTTAAAGAACTCAGTTGGAAACCCATCGGGCCCTGGAGCCTTCCTGTTCTGCATTGACTTGATAGACTGAATAACTTCTTTAAGGCTGAGAGGGGAATTAAGGTCATCTGCAGTTTCAGCCTCAACTGTGGGAGTCTCCAGTTCACCCAAAAATGTAGTCATATTGGCAGTATCTGAGGGAAATCCAGACGTATACAGGGAGGAATAGAAAGATTTGAACCTGTAGGGTCAGAAATCAAGCTATGAGAGGAATCGTTCATTTGGGGAATCAGACGGGTAGCACCACTGCGTTTTAATTGGCAGACGACTTGTCCTGTCGCCATGTTCAAAGTTGGTACCACGTGAATTCAATAATAACTGTTCTGCGTATGTAATGGACAAGAGATTGAATTCAGATTGTAAGTTCAAGCGTTGCTTATACAGCTCTGGGGATGGCATCAGGGCATATTGATGGTCTGAGTCAAGGATGGCTTTAGTGAGTTCTTCAAGTTTAGCTTTCTGAGTTTTGTTCAAATGAGAAGAATGAGGAATAATTGATCCTCTAAGATAGGCCATAAGTGATTCCCATAAGAGAGAATGAGAGCTTGTCGGATTTGAAAAAATTAAATGATCAATAGAAGTGGAGATAACATTACAGAAGTCTGCATCAGACAGGAGAAGAGAATTGAATCTCCAGAGAGGAATACGAGTTGGTCCTGATAGGTCTATGTCGAGGGCTAAAGGTCCATGGTCAGAAATTACAAAGGGTAAATATTCAGAAGAGGTGACATTTGGAGGTAACTTATGATCACTAAAGAAATAGTAAACTTGCCTACCTGGTTAAATAAAGGTAAAATAAAATAAATAAATAAAAAAGATAGACGGTACTCCTTACATCTTTGGATCAATTCATGGATAGCTACATGAGCTCCTGATTCTGCACTCTCTTCCTTCAGTCATAGTTATGAAAAAATATTTTTCCCAGGGTTGAATAAATGGCCTATTCCAGAGAACCTGGCCAATCGTTGCTCTGTGTGTGAGAACAGTCAAATGGCCGTTAGCCATAACATAATGATGAGATAATATTAGGAATAATTAAATGATGCAATGGCTGAATTGCCTTTGCTCTAGGAGCTGATTGGGGCCGCGGGAAGGAGGGCCGGATGGAGACCCCAACACTTCAGGAAAGCCTGGTCACTGCTCTGACCAGCTCTGGAACCTATAATCGACACCATGTGTAGGCTCTTTTCTCTTTCTTGGTCTTTCACCTAGTGCCACAGAAAATATATCCTTTTCAACTATACTGATCAAAAATGTATACGCAACATGCAACAATTTCAAAGACTTTACTGAGTTACAGTTCATATAAGGAAGGTAAAAAAAATGAAAAAATAAATAAATCAGTTAATTGAAACTAATTCATTAGGGCCTATTCTATGGATTTCAAATGACTGGGCAGGGGTGCAGCCATGGGAGAGCCTTGGAGGATATAGGCCCACCTACTTGGCAGCCAGGTGAAGAAGCCAGATGTGGAGGTCCTGAGCTGGCTTGGTTACACGTGGTCTGCGGTTGTGAGGCCGTTTGGACGTACTGACAAATTCTCTAAAACAGCATTGGAGGCAGCTTATGGTAGAGAAATTATCATGCAATTCTCTGGCAACGGCTCTGGTGGAAATTCCTGCAGTCAGAATGCCAGTTGCACGCTCCCTCAACATTTGAGACATCTGTGGCATTGTGTTGTGTGACAAAACGGAACATTTTAAAGTGGCCTTTTATTGTCCCCAGCACCTGTGTAATGATCATTCTGTTTAATCAGCTTCCTGATATGCCACACCTGTCAGGTCAAATCAAATGTATTTGTCACATACACATGGTTAGCAGATGTTAATGCGAGTGTAGCGAAATGCTTGTGCTTCTAGTTCCGACAATGCAGTAATAACCAACGAGTAATCTAACTAACAATTCCAAAACTACTACCTTATACACACAAGTGTAAGGGGATAAAGAATATGTACATAAAGATATATGAATGAGTGATGGTAGAGAGCGGCATAGGCAAGATGCAGTAGATGGTATCGAGTACAGTATATACATATGAGATGAGTATGTAAACCAAGTGGCACAGTTTAAAGTGGCTAGTGATACATGTATTACATAAAGATGCAGTAGATGATATAGAGTACAGTATATACGTATACATATGAGATGAATAATGTAGGGTATGTAAACATTATATTAAGTAGCATTGTTTAACGTGGCTAGTGATATATTTTACATCAATTCCCATCATTAAAGTGGCTGGAGTTGAGTCAGTGTGTTGGCAAAGGAGAAATGCTCACTAACAGGGATGTAAACATGGGACCAACACTTTACATGTTGCTTTTACATGTTGCTTTTATATTTTCAGTCAGTGTATGTGTGGGATAAACATAGTGTAGCTGATGACAGGTATATTGGGACATGGATTGGATGGTTTCCTGTTTCAAATTTCAAATTTCAGATTGGATTTACAGATATGATGTCTGAGTTGGTAGAATACATTATTCACACAAAATAGTGACATACTGTAGATGTCCTTATGGAGATAATCACCCAAAAACCTTTTTTTAGCATTGTCGACAAAGAGCAATGACAAAAAATTACATTTGTATTAAGTTACTGCTGGCCTAATAAACTGGTCTCATCTTGTTAAAGGACAGGGTAAAGTATTTAACAGCCTGAGTCCCTTTCAGCTACACTGGCTGTGCTATGAGTGTCTAATACATCTCCATTAGCAGGTAGATAAGGTTAATGCACTGGCTAATGGGGTAGGGGAACTGATGAGGCATTTGATGTTAAAGGGTAATTGAGTAGCCCTGTCTCTCTCTCTCTCACACGGTGTGTTTGTGTGTGTTTGTGTGTGTGTGTGTGTATGTGTGTGTGTGTGTGTGTGCTCTCAAGTGCAAATGTGTGTGTAAATCAAACAAGATTTGTATTTTTTTTATTGAATTAAATGTATTTAAAACAACTACAATAAAATACAAAGACAATATGAATGTTCGCCTCCACCCGCACCGAGACGCTGGTAATAAGTCAACACTCATCCCCTCTGACGTCAAAAACGTCAGGGCCGGTATCCCTTCTTCCTTTACTTTCCAAAACACTTGAGTGCGCATTCTCTCTCAGAACAACCTTCTTGACCCTAACATGTCAGGCTTCAAGACGAGTCACTCAACCGAGACTGCTCTTCTCTGTGTCACGGAGGCTGGACACTGCGAAAGTTGAGTCTCTCTCCTCTGTTCTCATCCTCCTAGCTGCCTTCGACCCCGTGAACCATCAGATCCTCCTCTCCACCCTCTCAGGGCTGGGCTGCATCCTACCTGGCAGGCTGTTCCTACCAGGTGACGTGGACAGGATCTGTGTCTGCACCATGTACTCTCACTACTGGTGTCCCCCAGGGCTCGGTTCTAGGCCCTCTCCTCTTCTCTCTATATACCAAGTCACTAGGCTCAGTCATATCCTCATATTGTATCTTCTATCATTGCTATGCAGATGACACTCAACTATTCTCCTTCCCCCCTTCTGACAACCAAGTTGTGACACATATCTCTGCGTGCCTGGCAGAGATCTCAACTTGGGTGTCGGCCCACCACCTCAAGCTCAAACTCAACAAAACGGAGCCCCCCTTCCAGAATGCAAAGAACCTTGGCATGACCCTGGACAATACGCTGTCGTTCTCTGCAATCATCAAAGCAGTGACTCGCCCTTTCAGGTTCATGCTCTACAACATCCGTAGAGAATGATCCTACCTCACACAGGAAGTAGCGCAGGTCCTAATCCAGGCACTTGTCATCTCCTGACTGGGCTATTGCAACTCACTGTTGGCTGGACTCCCCGATTGTGCCATCAAACCCCTGCAACTTCTCCAGAACGCTACAGCCCGCTTGGTGTTCAACCTTCCCAAGTTCTCCCACATGCCACTGGTTTCCAGTGGAAGCAGAAAGAGGAACTGCCCATCCTTACCTTCAGGCTATGCTCAAACCCTACATCCCAACCCGAGTACTCCATTCTGCCACCTCTGGTCTCTTGGCCCTCCCACTCCCTAGCTCCTGCTCAGCCCAGTCCAAGCTTTTCTCTGTACAGGCTCCCCAATCCTGGAACCAACTTCCCACTGAAGCTATGACAGCAGAGTCCCTGCCCATCTTCCTAAAACATCTGAAAACCTACCTCTTAAACAGTATCTTAAAAAGCTCCTCACACAGCACCTCCCCTCACACAGTACCCCCCCCCCCCCCCCCTTCCAACCCCCCAAAAATATTATAAAAAGCATTTTGTGAACTAACACTCGCACTTGACTTTTTCCCCCTTACTAGCTTGGACTTTGCTGATAGCTATTTTATTTAAGAGAAAATGTACATACTATGACTGTGATATGTGGTTGTCCCACCCAGCTATCTTAAAATGAATGCACTAACTGTAAGTCATTCTGGATAAGAGCATCTGCTAAATGACTAAAATGTAAATGTAAGTCTCCTTTGAAAGTTTGAAACATTCTTCACATTGTGATTACAAAGAACTCAATAAACGAATATTATTTAGTATTCTGTTGATGTGTCTTTGATTTGAGCTAAGACAGTTAGATAAAAATCCTTTCCTGTAGTCAAATGACCAAAGCGCCTTCTAGTGGCCTCATGGGTGGAATGCTATTAACATTTTTCATAATTTCATCATTAATTAACCTTTTTCCTTTTTTTGTGCAGAAAATATGGTGAATCTATGTCAAACAGTTTTGTTATACTTCAGTCTTCTGTGATGTAGTATATAAAGTGTAATATTGGGATGCAAACAAAACATTTTGTAAATGTCAAGTCTATATTTTTCTCAAGCCCATAACCGTGCGTGTGAGGTGTATACTTTTGTTTCAAAGTAGATTTGTTTAAGACTACAATAAACACTCTGTGACCCTGATTTAACCCACTGCATTAAAAGGTTAATGGCTGTGTGAATTTGATGTTCTATTTTGCTCCCGGTGCAGATATACTTCCTGAAGAATCAATCTTGAGATTCATGACATCACTGTTTTATAGTTGTTTATTTAGCCTAATCTGTAATGGGTATAACAGGATTTCTGCGTTGACCATATGACAGGTCTTACAACATTGTACACTTATAAAGCTGTGTGGGTTGGCTACAACAGGTTCTCTGACTGCCATAATGTCATTCTGTGCCCTGTTCCAGAGAACAACCCTCCACTGACATTAAGCAGGGAAGAGATTTACATTACCCCTCAGTGTGGCATGTCCACGGGTGAGGAGGTGCCATGGAAACACACCCGTGTTGCTGTCAGAACCATTTAATTATTCAGGACCTCACACATCAGCTAGGAAACTCGTAACACACTGCCTGTTGCACTCACAAGTATGCATACATAACAACCTAGCAACAAATACAGACACTACTAGCAGCCTACAGCAGTGTTTCCCCAACAGCATATATTTTTGTTGTGGCCCTGGACAAGCACACCTGATTCTACTTGTCAACTAATCATCAAGCCCTTGACAAGTTGAATCAGGTATTTTTGTCTGAGGCTACAAAAACAATTGTGCTGTTGGGGGTACCCGAGGACCAGGGTTGGGAAACACTGGCCTACAGTATAGAAATAGCTTAGCTATGAATAGCAGTTATCAAGGTAAGACCCAAGTGCAAACGAGATAAAGAGAGGCTGGGAAAAGGCAGGAGCTGACAGGACAAACGCTGGTAAGCTTGAACAAACAAGACGAACTGGCACAGACAGACAGAAAACACAGGTATAAAAACACAAGGGATAATGGGGAAGATGAGCGACACCTGGAGGGGGGTGGAAACAAGCACAGGTGATACAGATCAGGGCATGACAATGAATATCGTCACATATGAGTGGCAATATATCGGTGTATCCATGATAGTTTAAAGTTGAATCATATGTCCAATAAATGGATGTAAATTCATGTAAATTAGGTATCTAGAAGTTTACCGGTAATTAGAATAATATACACTACATGAGCAAAAGTATGTGGACACCTGCTCGTCAAACATTTCATTCCAAAATCATGGGCATTAATATGGAGTTGGTCTCCCATTTGCTGCTATAACAGCCTCCACTCTTCTGGGAAGGCTTTCCACTAGATGTTGGAACATTGCAGCTGGGACTTGCTTCCATTTAGCTACAAGAGCATTAGTGAGGTTGGGCACTTATGTTGAGCGATTAGGCCTGGCTCGCAGTCGGCGTTCCAATTCATCCCAAAGGTGTTTGATGGGGTTGAGGTCAGGGCACTGTGCAGGGCAGTAAAGTTCTTCCACACCTATCTTGACAAACCTTTTCTGCATGGACCTCGCTTTGTGTGTGGGGGCATTGTCATGCTGAAACAGGAAAGGGACTTCCCCAAACTGTTGCCACAGTCTAGATTGTGTAGCATTAAGATTTCCCTTCACTGGAACTAAGGGGCCTAGCCCAAACCATGAAAAACAGCCCCAGACCATTATTCCTCCTCCAATAAACTTTACAGTTTGAACTATGCATTCGGGCAGGTAGCATTCTCCTGGCATCCGCATCCGCCAAACCCAGATTCGTCCGTCGGACTGCCAGATGTTGAAGCGTGATACATCACTCCAGAGAACGCGTTTCCAATGACGGCAAGCTTCACACCACTCCAGCCGATGCTTGGTACTGCGTATTGCTGCTCAGCCATGGAAACCCATTTCATGAACTCCTGACGAACAGTTCTTGTGCTGACGTTGCTTCCAGAGGCAGTTTGGAACTCTGTAGTGAGTGTTGAAACCAAGGATAGACATTCCCGTTCTGTGTGCTTGTGTGGCGCTCTGTGCACTCGTTGTTGCTCCTAGACATTTCCACTTCACAATAACAGCACTTACAGTTGACCGGGGAAGTCTAGCAGGGCAGAAATGTACAAATTTACTTGTTGGAAAGGTGCATCCTATGACGGTGCCATGTTGAATGTCACCGAGCTCTTCAGTAAGGCCATCCTACTGCCTATGTTTGTCTATGGAGATTGCATGGCATGTGCTCAATTTTATATACCTGTCAGCAACGGGTGTGGCTGAAATAGCCGAATCCACACATTTTAAGGGATGTCCACATACTTTTGTATATATAGTGTCGTTTTTATGAATACAATTATGTATTAATCCGTGTTTAGTCTAACATAAAACATGTGGTTGCCTTTCTTAATGGCAAAGACAAACGATAACCCCATTTTGTTCATAAGGTACACTCTTAGAAAAAAGTGCTATCTAGAACCGAAAAGGGTTCTTCGGCTCTCCCCATACTTGAAACCTTTGAAAACCCCTATTTGGTTCCTGGTATAACCCCTTTGGGTTCCATTTAGAACCCTTTCCACATAGGGTTCTACATGGAACCCAAAAGAGTTCTACCTGGAACCAAAAAGGGATCTAGCTGGAACCAAAAATGGATTATCCTATGGGGAAAACTGAATAACAGTTTTGGAACCCTTTTTTCTAAGAGTGTACAGGCCTAGCCTGTGTGCGCGTGTGTGTGTGTGCGTGCGTGCGTGCATATGTGTTACAGTATACTACATGGCATAATCTTCCGTGCAAATGTGTTGTTGTGGGGCAGGGGCTGCTGCACACACTTAAGCTTGCATGTGACATACAGTTGAAGTCGGAAGTTCACATACACTTAGGTTGGAGTCATTAAAACTTGTTTTTCAACCACTTCACAAATGTCTTGTTAACAAACTATAGTTTTGGCAAGTCGGTTAGGACATCTACTTTGTGCATGACACAAGTAATTTATCCAACAATTGTTTACAGACAGATTATTTTACTTATAATTCACATTATCACAATTCCAGTGGGTCAGAAGTTTACATACACTAAGTTGACTGTGCCTTTAAACAGCTTGGAAAATTCCAGAAAATTATGGCATGGCTTTAGAAGCTTCTGATAGGCTAATTGACATCCTTTGAGTCAATTGGAGGTGTACCTGTGGATGTATTTCAAGGCCTACCTTCAAACTCAGTGCCTCTTTGCTTGACATCATGGGAAAATCTAAAGAAATCAGCCAAAACCTCAGGAAAAAACATTGTAGACCTCCACAAGACTGGTTCATCCTTGGGAGCAATTTCCAAACACCTGAAGGTACCACATTAATCTGTACAAACAATAGTATGCAAGTATAAACACCATGGGACCACGCAGCCGTCATACCGCTACGGAAGGAGACACGTTCTGTCTCCTAGAGATGAATGTACTTTGGTGCGAAAAGTGCAAATCAATCCCAGAACAACAGCAAAGGACCTTGTGAAGATGCTGGAGGAAATAGGTACAAAAGTATCTATATCCACAGTAAAACGAGTCCTATATCGACATAAGCTTAAAGGCCGCTCAGCAAAGAAGAAGCCACTGCTCCAAAACCGCCATAAAAAAACAGACTACGGTTTGCAACTGCACATGGGGACAAAGATCGTACTTTTTTGGAGAAATGTCCTCTGGTCTGATGAAACAAAATAGAACTGTTTAGCCATAATAACCATCGTTATGTTTGTAGGAAAAACGGGGAGGCTTGCAAGCCGAAGAACACCATCCCAACCGTGAAGCACGAGAGTGGTAGCATCATGTTGCATGGGTGCTTTGCTGCAGGAGGGACTGGTGCTCTTCACAAAATAGATGGCATCATGAAGGAGGAAAAGTATGTCGATATATTGAAGCAACATCTCAAGACATCAGTCAGAAAGTTAAAGCTTGGTCGCAAATGGCTCTTCCAAATGGACAATGACCCCAAGCATACTTCCAAAGTTGTGGCAAAATGGCTCAAGAACAACAAAGTCAAGGTATTGGAGTGGCCATCACAAAGCCCTGACCTCAATCCTATAGAACATTTGTGGGCAGAACTGAAAAGGTGTGTGCGAGCAAGGAGGCCTACAAACCTGACTCAGTTACACCAGCTCTGTCAGGAGGAATGGGCCAAAATTCACCCAACTTATTGTGGAAGGCTACCTGAAACATTTTACCCAAGTTAAACCATTTAAAAGCAATGCTACCAAATACTAATTGAGTGTATGTAAACGTCTGACCCACTGGGAATGTGATGAAAGAAATAAAAGCTGAAATAAATCATTCTCTCTGCTATTATTCTGCCATTTCACATTCTTAAAATAAAGTGGTGATCCTAACTGACACTATGATTAAATGTCAGGGATTGTGAAAAACTGAGTTTAAATGTATTTGGCTAAGGTGAATGTAAACCTCTGACTTCAACTGACTTCTAATTACATTCACAATTTAGAAGCCTAATTGGAGCATTAGCAACGGAATATTCACAATTAGGAGGGTTATGAATGAATGAGGGTTACAAATGAATGAGATCAGTTTAACCTACTAGCCTGCCTATGAAATGATTTGGCCTAGACCTGCGCTCCACTGTAATGGAAGACCGAATAATCAGCAGCTAGGTGTTGCTTCTGTGATTGGTGGCCATTTTGACAGTTAGTGAGAACTGCCATACCTCAAAAACCATAATACAGAGAAAAGAAACAGTAAGTACACAGCTGTCTAGCTACATATTTTCACCTTTACTGACGTTGTTGGTCTCCCAACAATTCAGTGCTGAGATGTATCCGCAATCGGAGGTTCGCGCTAAATTATGTAGCTGTGCGCGTGGGCGGAAAGAAGTTACGAATGAGTTACGTGTTACGTGACAAAAAGGCCATTTGGCGCTAGATTGAACTCTTGTTTGTCTATTCAACAACAAAAACAGTATTATCACAGCTCTTGTGTGGCTCAGTTGATAGAGCCTGGTGCTTACACTGCTGGGGTTGTGGATTCGATTCCCACAGGGAACCAGTACAAAAATGTATGTATTCACTACATACTGTAAGTCACTCTGGTTAAGAGCTTCTGATAAATGCTTGAACATCAATCACAAATTAAGTATATGGAGTTGCAGGCCAGCCAGGTCATGACGTGTAAAGCTTATGCAAGTCAAATGACTGACTTGTGAATGTATTGATTTCAACTGTGTAGTGGTAGAGCTGACGATGTGGGCTCAAGCCCCATCTACTACGTTTATTCCTCTCTCCTTTCCTACTATCATTAAAATATGAAACCTTCAATAAGGTTCAGAATACTGTTTTGAACAATGAATGATCCCACATTAAGTCTTTAGGTCAGTTTTCATAGGAGTTTCATATTACATCTGTAGCATGACAACTCATGTTACAGATTGATGGCATGGTTTCGGTTAGATAGGACTTCCTAACTATTAGAACAAGCCTGCCCTCAAGTGGTAAGATTGTCAAGTAGCAAGTACATCATTAGAAATGCACTGTTCTTGATCGTCTCCCTACCTAAACTTTCTTGCCCACTATAACCCAAGTCGACCATACAGCTGCCCCATTAGTCTCATAGGCTAGATCAGAGATTTCAGTAATCTGATTCCTTTGTGCATAACATTAAGTCATCCTAGAGGCATCCTTGATTTTGTTGAATACAGCTAAAATAATAACAAGACAATGATGACAGGAGACTTTATCACAAAGTTATCATCTCTGCAATTTCAGAAGAGCACTGAGGATGTGAGAATTCAAATATAAAAGGTTTGATTAAAGAAATAAACTCTCATGAGTATAGTGATTTAACATTTCAAATACAACTCAGAGCAAATTGAAAGGCACTCTCACAGTATACAGACAGCTTCTCAACATCCCTCAATACTCAACCCTATTCAAAGTGCTCAATTTGGAGTGTGCATCTTAAAAGCATTTGCATAACAAAAAACATCTTATTTACAACAGAACAGTGGTTAAAAAGAAGGTCCTTCTCTTCAGAGGCTCTCTCACAATGGTTGCATTCATTTTAACTCGTCCAGGGCACTGGGTAGGCAGAGTTTGCAAATTATTGACCATTTCTTAGATCTTAAAGTGAAATCTTCACCGGGCGAGCTAAAATGAATGCACCCAATCACATACAGAAAGTCACTAATCGCCGGCACAGTGGGGGAGCCCCTTTTCAAATCACCTGCTGAGGCCACAGAGGTACAGTAAGCCATGGTTTTGGTATGGACTACTAGTCTGTGTTAGTTTCAAGGCCAGATTTACCTTGTAAAATGTCCCCCCGTAACACATACTTTTGGCATTTATACGTAATTAACAACATACATGACCATACTAAAAGGTAAATTAGTTGGAAATGCAGTTTCAATGGTAAGATAATGAGAAGAAAAAGAGAAACAAACCATCTCTGCTGCATGCGTAGCCAGCCCTAGGGGAAAGTGTCACTGTGTAGAGATCAAATAAATATGGAACAAAAAAATGACACATCCTGGGAAAAAAGGTTTGTTGGAAATACAACAATCCCAACGGAATCTAATACAAAATGTTTTCATTAAGATACAGCTGCCCTTAACAGATCTAGTCGCTGAACAAAATGCCTCCAGGGACATGCAAAAACTGCAGAAAAAAGGAGTGAGGAAACAGACAGTTTTTCCTTTGATTTGCTAATTCAGTCTTCTTCTAAATGATGTGTTTCGTCTATGGACGTGGTGAGCAGCAGACAGGTCAAACGCTGGCCTGAACCAACAACCCATCAGGTAACTGATACAAGTGTCAGACCACACAAGTTTGATGTGGTTACTTACTTTGTTAATTTGCTCTTATAATTCCATTCTGGGTCCATCCCCGTTGATTCCCAGTCAAATATAACACACACACACACACACACAGTAAATTACCCCCCAAATTATTAAACATCTTTGCCAATAAAATAATAAATAAAAGTTCAGCAGTTCACATTCATTTGCTGGTTGGTTGTGTTTTGGTTAAATTGTGTTTACATTTGTCATTGTGGTCCTGTGGCGGTCCTCAGTAGCTCCAGGTCTCTGCGTGTACTGGTCTGTGTGCAGCCATAGGCCTCCAGGCCCAGGGGGAGGTAGCGCTCCTGCAGCCCCACCCCCTCCTCACCCTGCCCAACCAGGATGGAGGCCCACGGAGGGGGGGCAGAGCCACCCTGGAACCCCCAAAACACCAGGCTCTCTGTGAGAGAAACACAAAGTGTCATGTAGAAAATACTGTAATGAGGTGAGCAGAGAAAGAAGAAAAAGTATCAATCGCAGAGAAAATACATAGTTGGAAAGACAGCAGGAAGAAAAGAGGAAAACAACAATAACGAGGAACAGAGAATTGGATAAAAAAAACAGACCTGGCCTACAGTAATAGCACCCGCAACAGGGAACCATTTGAGAGTGACACCTACCTTTACTCTGTAGATCTGCTGCCTTAGTCATTCCCAGGGGGACCAGATATCGTGCAACACTGACCAAGCCATCGGGCTGCCCTCGCGTTCCCAGAAGCACTATTGACCTAGTCATGAGAAAATATAAGCAATTATGATTCATCGATTTCCCCATCAAGTCAAAAACCTCTGATCAAAATGATAGAACTTCTACCAGACGAAGAAATGCTACCTCTTACAATTCTCTTAAATGCACCTTGTTGCAATGAAACCAATAGAAAAGTGCCAAAAGCGCAAACCCCACCGAACTGGCACTCCAGGTTGACTAAAGCAATGCTCAAGGTCTGCAACCCAGGTCTGCAACAGACCACCAATCAAGTTCTAACTCCAACCAGCAAGGGCCTAATTCTTCCCCCTCACCTCTTTGGTAATCCAGTTTTAAGATACTCCTCCATTTTGGAGTCCATTTTGGAGAAAAATCTCTTATTTGTGACTTTTCCAGAGCAGGCATCAACAGAGACCAGGAAGATGCCTGGCTCTGTGAAGGAGAATGTCTCACTGTTCACCTGAGAGAAGAAGACGTTGTAGAAAAGTGGGTAAGAGATACAGCTGGCATGCTACAACCACAAACCGATTCAAAATATGGGTGGTGCTTTTGTATTGATCAATAGTGTATTAATAAATTAGTATTTCATTCATAAACATTTATAATGGCCGTTTGATGAAAGTTAAACAACAGCACACCAACAACATGCAAACACTCATTATGCACACTGTGATTCTGTGGCACCGGGACACTATTCTCTAATGTAATACTGTGTTATATTTAAACCTGTGGCACTCACAGTGATAAAGGATTGTGTGTCTCCAGTCTGCTGCTCCTTGCTGCTGAGCGATTTAATCTGAGTTTGGAGGTAGGAGTTCCACGGGTCACTGGAAAACACCAGCTACCAGAAAACACACAGATTAATGCAGGGCTTTTATGTCAGACAGCACAACATGAGCTCATTCCTTTTCCAATAGAATTGCATACTAATGGAACAAAGACAGTGTGGTGGACTACCAGGCTAACCTGGGAGGCCCCACAGTCCTTGCATGGTTGGTTGCTGAGGGTGGGCATGGGGACCACTGCCGA
Organism: Oncorhynchus kisutch; assembly: GCF_002021735.2. Classification (NCBI taxonomy): domain Eukaryota; kingdom Metazoa; phylum Chordata; class Actinopteri; order Salmoniformes; family Salmonidae; genus Oncorhynchus; species Oncorhynchus kisutch. The sequence goes on along the minus strand of NC_034176.2, from coordinate 19,626,682 downwards.
GGGAGTCTTGGTGTATTTGGGGTAGGCCTTGGCCGTGCAGTTACAGGTCAGTTTGGAGGACGACGTGGTGGCCATCACCTTCACTCTCTCACAACCCTTAACCGAGCAGTAACTGTGGCCATCGCGCCCCTGCCTCGCCCGCAAATACAGCCACAGCAAGCTGGGAGAGGAGAGAGGCCGGTGTTAATTGAGAGAGAGTGATGAAGGGGAGCGAGACAGACAGAGAGGCGAATCCTAACTTAAGCAAAATGTTCACTTAAAAATGTTACTTAGTCATACTATTGAAGTCAATAGGAGACTAAGTAAAAATTATAGAGGGAGAGAGAGGTACAGTAGATATAGCCATATGGATAAGACATTCGTTTTTTAAAATGTTTTACCTTTATTTAACTAGGCAAGTCAGTTAAGAACAAATTCTTATTTTCAATGACGGCCTAGGAACAGTGGGTTAACTGCCTGTTCAGGGGCAGAACGACAGATTTGTACCTTGTCAGCTCAGGGGTTTGAACTTGCAACCTTCCGGTTACTAGTCCAACGCTCTAACCACTAGGCTACGCTGTCGTATAGTGACTCTCACCCCACACTGCGGTCAAAGAAATACTTCCTCTCCAGCAGCCTCTTCTCCAGTTCAGCGAGGGAGAACACAGGCCCATAGTCGCTGATGTCATCGAAGATGTTACTCTGGCGGTCGTTGATGTCAGCCATGACCTGGAAGGTGGTGTCGGACGGGTAGCAGAGACCCACCAGCACCCAGTCACCTCTGGAGAGAAAGGAGGAGTCAACAGGTGACAATGAAGGTTAGAGATCTGTCTTACAAACTGACAAACACATCCTCTTATAGCACACACATTCAAACACACAGCAGAAAAACCAGAGACCTCCTGACCCAAATCCTGTGTATAGAGACCGGAACGAGACCAAGACCAGTTTCAATGTGGACAAACACCCAGACCAACCACCTTAAAAGACACACACACTCATCAGTCCCAGTGTTCCACTCACTGGTTGAAGTTAATGAGGGAAAGGACAATCTCTCTGGGAGCCGGGCCGTTCCAATGCAGGGTGTAGCTCTTGCTCATCATGAGGATAGGCTGGTACTGCTGGGACAGCGCCCCTTGGCTGTTAATACCCCTCAGCACCAGAGGAGCCTCAGGGTAGTCATCTCTACTGATGGACAGACTGAGGCTGGAAGCTCCCTGGGTCTGGATATACACCTGGAGGACACGCATTAGAAAATGATAAAGCAATAGAGTTTGGTCAATTCTATGCAGTGTATATCCTAAGCCGTGAATAAAGTCACTGGTGATAGGCATTAGGGCCACTGTCCCATCCGTACCTGAGAGTAGGTGCCACTGCAGACCACTCCGTTCCACTGGGTGATGTTGACACAGCCGGGGTGACGGATCAGGTAGTTGTCTGCTCTGCCTACATACGTGTCCCTGTAGCCCGTCACAGAGCCGTCCACGTCATGGAAGATGGAGTTCTTATCCCCGTCCAGATCATTCTCGTCGAACCACTGGCCCGGACGCCCGAAGAATGCCCTCAGACTCACCTGTCACAAACAATAGGTTTTAAAAGACAGACATGACAAAACACAACCAGTGACTTACAAAGATATGTATGGCCTAAAAAGTGATGACGCGCAATTTGTTGTGCAGGTTTTCTAACTTTGATCTTATAGGTCTATAGTATTTGTGAATTGAGCTGAATGTATATTATGGTCGTATTCATTAATATAGACTGTAGCAAAACGTTCCTAATGAATTCAACCCAGGTGTCAGTGATGAGCGTTCAACAAAAGTCCTTGAAAGCCATTTTGAAAAGGGACATTTTGAGTTTAGTCAAGCTTGAAAAGTTGAGTCGAGCTTGTCACCACATCCGACACTAGAGGGCTCTCCAATTCAGAATGACTCTCAGCATGGGGTCTCCACCCAACCACTGGTTCCAGTAAAATTCCAACTCAGTAACTCAGCTCTCTGCTGTGTTCCAGGACAATAGAGATTTTTCCAACAGATAAGACCAAACCAACGGCCAAAAGGAAACAGGCAGAGGGAAAGAGTGCATGCAGGAAAACAGTGTCTGATCCCTGCACTTCCAAATCAAAGCTTTCAATGTAAACACAAGTGGCACAAAACTAAACTAGGCCCATCAGAATGGAATCATGACCATGTGCAAACAAGCAGACGGAGGTTTCAGATGGTTATTTTGCCTGATTTGGCAAAGGAAAACTCCATAGACACTAATGTTTCAGTCAGTGACCTTTATCAAATCATATCAATTATAAGTTTATTGGTCACGTACACGGTGTAGAAGATGTTATAGCAGATGAAGATAAATGCTTATGCTACTAGCTCCAAACAATGCAGTAAAATGTCAAACATATACACAAATAATACAATTTTTTTTATCTTGAAATGTCAGAACGAATCCAATGAATCCAAATAGCACATAACAGTAATGCAATCTATATGTATATACACCAGATTAATCTACTAAGAATGATATAGGGTGGGCTATGTAAAAAATCCAGTATATAAAAATACATAAGCAGTGTGTAGAAACAGTGTAACTAAAATGCAATGTACAGTAGTAGAAATATTAGAACATATTATTTAAATACATAGTACAAAACCCCATGGCAAAATGGATAGAATTGCAGGAATTTTTCTTCCGGACCAGAGTCCGGATATAATTATCACATTCTTATCAGACATTTTGTTTGTAACATAATTATTAAGTCAGTATTTGAGAACAACAGAGACGAGGCAATGGCCCTTCTCCTGAAGTGTGCAATCGTAAACTCCCCCTCGTGGATTTAAAAGGAAAGGATTGGTCTAAGGAATATGGCAGAAACTCCCTACACCATGCTTACACCAATCCAATGCTTTTCAATGCATGAGGGTCAGAGAATGAGTGTGCACTTCTAGGATGAAAGGTGGAGTGATGTGATGGCTACTCACAGTGGGCTGGAAGCTGAGCTTGGACAGGTTGTTACGTGGTGTGAGCTGCCAGGTGTTCTTTAGGTTGAAGCCCACCGCGCTGGTGAAACGCTCCTTTGTCGGGATGTAATTTCGGAATGTGCTCTGAGTGATCCGCACAGGACCGTCATAGATCTGGAAGCCGCGGATCGGGAATGTCCTTTAAAAAAATCCGTATGAGAGTCACACAACAAACATGACTGGAGTCACACCGAGCTAACACAAACAAAACAAGTCACGTTACATTCAAGACAGCATCAGCTGATCCAGAGCATCTACACAGACTGTACAAAACATTAAGAATACCTGCTCTTTCCATGACAGACTGACCAGGTGAATCCAGATGAAAGCTATTATCCCTTATTGATGTCACTTGTTAAATCCACTTCAATCAGTGTAGATGAAGGGGAAGAGACAGGTTAAAGAAGGATTTTTAATCCTTGAGACAATTAAGACATGGATTGTGTATGTGTGCCATTCAGAGTGTGAATGGGCAAGACAAGGCAGCAGCTACTCCTCCTGGGATCCAAACATAAAGCACTTACATTACATCAAAATATAAAACAGTACATCATATAACATTATTACACTACTACATATCTAAAATTAAAAAAATGTTTGATACCACTATACAACAATATCACAGTGCATGTGTGTCCATGTGTCTGTGTCTCTTCACAGTCCCTGTTGTTCCATAAGATGTATTTTTTCTTTGTTTTTTCAAATCTGATTCTACTGCTTGCATCAGTTACCTGATGTGGAATAGTTCCATGTAGTCATGGCTCTATGTAGTACTGTGCCTCTCCCATAGTCTGTTCTGGACTTTGAAGAGACCTCTGTTGGCATGTCTTGTGGGGTATGCATGGGTGTCCGTACATTCAGCTTGTCAACACCTCTTTCAAAAAACAAGAGGTCATGAAGTCCATCTCTCTTCCACTTTGAGCCATGAAAGATTGACATGCATGTCATTAATGTTAGCTCTCCGTGTACTTTTAAGGGCCAGCCGTGCTGCCCTGTTCTGAGTCAACTGCAATCTTCCTAAGTCCCTCTTTGTGGCACCTGACCACACTACTGAAGAGTGGTTCACAACCCGAAGAACATCCAGCCAACTTCACACAACTGTGGGAAGCATTGGAGTCAATATGTGCCAGCATTCCTGTGGAACGCTTCAACACCTTGTAGAGACCATGCCCCAATGAATTAAGGCTGTTCTGATGGCAAAAGGGGGGGGCAACTCAATATTAGGAAGGTGTTCTTAATGTTTTGTACATTCAGTGTATAGCTATTTATAACACTGGAGAGAAACATTAGGCCTATTGCTAGCTTCATCAGCTTGTTGTCTTATCAGCTTGTTGTCTCATCAGCGGGGAAAAACAGTCTAACTAGATAACAGAAGGATATGTTGTTTTGTCTCACTCTGAAAAGCCTGGCTGTGACCAAACAACTAGCCGTTAGTGTGGTCAGGAAGTGTGTAAAAAGGCCAGAGAGGGATGACAGGGCCGTCATGAATGAGGGAGCAGCTGGAGAAATCAGGGCATGCAGCAATTAGCTGTTACCACGTTTTACAGCCTCCAAAGAGGGAGCTGCCAGAGAAGGGGATATGCAAACCACCAGATGTTAGGAACTTTTATATCACCCTTTATTTAGTATGACTTTGCTTATAAATAAATGTGTAAGCAATAACTTAGTGCTTATGGAGACTTTATAAATGCTCTTTAATTCCTTTCTAAGTTGTAGTTTGTTTAAAATTTGACCAAACCCTCAACTCTGATATAACAACCTGTCATATAGGCTTCTTACCAATTGTGTTTTTTTTGGGTGCTGTTTTGAACTTTTTTGAACATAATGTTTCTGCCATCGTTTCTTATGACCGAAAAAAAGCTTCTGGACATCAGAACAGCGATTTCTCACCTTGAACTGGAGAATATTTTTTCTTTAATGAGTCGTAAGTAAAGGATATACTGCTCCTCCCGGACCAGGCTGGTGAACACTACACAGAGACAGGAACAATCACCCACCAAATACAAAGTGAAACTCAGGCTACCTAAATACGGTTCCCCATCAGAGACAACAAGAATCACCTGACTCTGATTGAGAACCGCCTCAGGCAGCCAAGCCTAACTAGACACACCCCTAATCATTAGCAATCCCAAATCCTATAACACCCCAATACGAAACACAACACATAAACCCATGTCACACCCTGGCCTGACCAAAATATATAACGAAAACACAAAACACTATGACCAAGGCGTAACAGGCTGGGGACTTTAATGTAGGAAAAACTGAAATCTGTTCTACCTCATTTTTATCAGCATGTCACATGTGCAACCAGAGGGGGGAAACAAACTCTAGATCACCTTTACTACACACACACACACAGAAGTGTACAAAGCTCCCTCACCCTCTATTTGGCAAATCTGATCATAACTCTATCCTCCTGATTCCTGCTTACAAGCAAAAATTCAAACAGGAAGTACCAGTGATGCGCTCAACACAGAAGTGGATGCTAAGCTACAGGACTGTCTCGCTAGCACATACTGGAATATGTTCCGGGATTCATCCGATGGCATTGAGGAGTATACCACATCAGTCACCGGCTTTATTAATACATGCATCTACGACGTCGTCCCTACAGTGACCATACGTACATATCCCAACCAGAAGCCATGGATTACAGGCAACATCTGTACTGAGCTAAAGGCTAGAGTTGACGCTTTCAAGGAGCGGGACACTAATCCGGACACTTATAATAAATCCCATTACGCCCTCCGATGAACTATCAAACAGGCAAAGCATCAACACAGGACTAAGATCGAATCCTACTACGCCTGCTCTGATGCTAGTCGGATGTGGCAGGGCTTGCAAACTATCACGGAATACAAAGAGAAACACAGCCGCGAGCTGTCCTGTGACGCAGACCTACTAGACAATTAAGCCTTCTATGCTCGCTTTGAGGCAAAAAACACTGAACCAAGCATGAGAGCACCAGCTGTTCCGGATGACTGCGATCACGCTCTCTGTAGCCAATATGAGTAAGACCTTTCAATCTTCAGGATCGGGCCCTTTTTTTCAATTTCGCCTAAAATGACACCCCAATCTAACTGCCTGTAGCCCAGGACCTGAAGCAAGGTAATGCATATTCTTGATACCATTTGAAAAGGAAATACTTTGTAGTTTGTGGAAATTTGAAAATAATATAACACATTAGATCTGGTAAAAGATAACACTAAGAAAAAAACATGAATTTTTTTGTATTTTTCTTTTGCGCCATCATCTTTGAAATGCAAGAGTAAGGCCATTATGTATTATTCTAGCCCAGCCACAATTTAGATTTTGGCCACTAGATGGCAGCGGTGTATGTATCAAGTTTTAGACTGATCCAATGAACCACTGCATATCTGTTCAAAATGTTGTATTATGACTGCCCAAATGTGCCTATTTGGTTTATTAATACATTTTCATAATTGTGCACTCTCCTCAAACAATAGCATGGTATTCTTTCAATGTAATAGCTACTGTAAATTGGACAGTGCAGTTAGATTAACAAGAATTTAAGCTTGTTGCTTACAACCTCATGTAAATCACATTAGCCTACGGTAGTTCAACCATCCTGGGGCGGGGGGGGGACACCGAATCTGTATTATCCACGCCAAACTTCGTGCAAACCCAGATGAACAAGAATTTAAGTTTTCTGCCCATATCAGATATGTCTATGTCGTGGGAAATTTTCTTGTTACTTACAACCTCATGCTAATCACATTAGCCTACGTTAGCTCAACCGTCCAGCGGGGGGACAACGATCCCGTAGAGGTTAAACAGGTTAACATTCACAAGGCCGCAGGGCCAGAGTGATTACCAGGACGCGTACTCAGAGCATGCGCTGACCAGCTGGCACTGACATTTTCAACCTCTCCCTGACCCAGTCTGTAATACCTACATGTTTCAAGCAGACAACCATAGTCCCTGTGGCCAAGAACACTGAGGTAACCTGCCTAGATGACTACCGCCTCGTAGCACTCACATCTGCAGCCATGAAATGCTTTGAAAGGCCGGTCATGGCTCCCTCCAATTAGCATACCGCCCTAACAGATCCACAGATAACGCAATCTCTATTGCACTCCACACGGCCCTTTCCCAGCTGGATACAAGGAACACCTACCTGAGAATGCTGTTCATTGACTACAGATCAGCATTCAACAACATAGTGCCCTCCAAGTTCACTAAGCGAAGGACCCTGGGACTGAACACCTTCCTCTGCAACTGGATCTTGGAGTACATCACTGGGGATGAGCTTCCTGCCATCCTGGACCTCTATAAAAGGCTCCTTAACAGCTTCTACACCCAAGCCATAAGACAGTTAATCAAATGGCTACACAGACTATTTGCATTGACCCCCTTTTTTAATCGTATTTTTTATATATTTTTTGCACCGAGTCTCTTGCACAGGCTTGATGTACACTCACTGGACTCTAACCACACACTCACACATATTTCACAAACACACACACACACACACACACATTTCTTCACATACGCTGCTGCTATTCTGTTTATTATCTATGTATAGTCACTTTACCCCGAACTACATGTACATATTACATCAATTACCTCAACTAACCCATACCCCTGCACATTGACTCGGTACCACTAGTACTACACCTTGTATATAGCCTCGTTATTATATTGTGTTACTATTTTTCCTTTAGTTTATTTAACAAATGTTTCTTACTTTTTTGTTGTAAATTATGCAGCGCCGTGTGTCACGATCACAGATTTTATATATAATATATATATATATATATATATATATACAACAAAACACTTTTTTCACAGCGATAGGTTTGATAAATTCACCTCTGAAGGTGAAATGTGTACTTACATTCTGAAATCTTGCTCTGATTTATCATCCAAAGGGTCCCAGAGATAACATGAAGTGTCGTTTTGTTAGATAAAATCCTTTTTCAGATCGTAAAAAGGTCCATATAGCATGCACAATCGATTTTGTATTTCCACTCGTTCCATTTGCAAAGAAAGGAATCTGTGAAAATCTAACCCTAAACTTTGTTTCAACGAGTCAAATCACGTTCGTATGTATTCCTCCGAGATCCTAGAATGTAACCAGACTTCACTATATCATTAGGTGTGTAGTATATCCTATAGGACACCAAATTTGGTCAGAGAGCGACGCCTTTATGGCACGCCGATGACGAGGGCGGTCTTCACTTGATTGACTGTAACTTTGTCAAATAAGCACCAATTGGGGTCAAACAAAGCTAGCTAAATAACCAATGAGCTGGGCTTTACGGTAGTATGCAGAAACCCAGTATCTGTCACACAATGTTGCTGCTAACCTTGTACGACATCAAGCCTTTTCCTTTTGGACAAAAATTATAAGAATATGGAGAGTTATGAAGTTATGAAAACTGGGTGTTTTGCAAATGTAACTTCCGGCGCCGACAGAGATGGCCGCCTCGCTTCGCGTTCCTAGGAAACTTGTTTTTTTACGTGTTATTTCTTACATTAGTACCCCAGGTCATCTTAGGTTTCATTACATACAGTCGAGAAGAACTACTGAATATAAGATCAGCGTCAACTCACCATCAGTACGACCAAGGATATGTTTTTCGCGATGCGGATCCTGTGTTCTGCCTTACAAACAGGACAACGGAGTGGATTCCATGCAGCGACCCAAAAAAACGACTCAGAAAAAGAGGGAAACGAGGCGGTCTTCTGGTCAGACTCCGGAGACGGGCACACCGTGCACCACTCCCTAGCATTCTTCTTGCCAATGTCCAGTCTTTTGACAACAAGGTTGATGAAATCCGAGCAAGGGTAGCATTCCAGAGGGACATCAGAGACTGCAACGTTCTTTGCTTCACGGAAACATGGCTCACTGGAGAGACGCTATCCAAGGCGGTGCAGCCAACGAGTTTCTCCACGCATCGCGCCGACAGAAACAAACATCTTTCTGGTAAGAAGAGGGGCGGGGGCGTATGCCTTATGGCTAACGTGACATGGTGTGATGAAAGAAACATACAGGAACTCAAATCCTTCTGTTCACCTGATTTAGAATTCCTCACAATCAAATGTAGACCGCATTATCTACCAAGAGAATTCTCTTCGATTATAATCACAGCCGTATATATCCCCCCCAAGCAGACACATCGATGGCTCTGAACAAACTTTATTTAACTCTTTGCAAACTGGAAACGATTTATCCGGAGGCTGCATTCATTGTAGCTGGGGATTTTAACAAGGCAAATCTGAAAACTAGACTCCCTAAATTTTATCAGCATATCGATTGCGCAACCAGGGGTGGAAAGACCTTGGATCATTGATACTCTAACTTCCGCGACGCATATAAGGCCCTGCCCCGCCCCCCTTTCGGAAAAGCTGACCACGACTCCATTTTGTTGATCCCTGCCTACAGACAGAAACTAAAACAAGAAGCTCCCACGCTGAGGTCTGTCCAACGCTGGTCCGACCAAGCTGACTCCACACTCCAAGACTGCTTCCATCACGTGGACTGGGACATGTTTCGTATTGCGTCAGATAACAATATTGACGAATACGCTGATTCGGTGTGCGAGTTCATTAGAACGTGCGTTGAAGATGTCGTTCCCATAGCAACGATTAAAACATTCCCTAACCAGAAACCGTGGATTGATGGCAGCATTCGTGTGGAACTGAAAGCGCGAACCACTGCTTTTAATCAGGGCAAGGTGTCTGGTAACATGACCGAATACAAACAGTGCAGCTATTCCCTCCGCAAGGCTATCAAACAAGCTAAGCGTCAGTACAGAGACAAAGTAGAATCTCAATTCAACGGCTCAGACACAAGAGGCAGGCTCTCCAGCCCAATCCAGCCCAGTCACGGACCAGGATGTCTTGCTCCCAGGCAGACTAAATAACTTTTTTGCCCGCTTTGAGGACAATACAGTGCCACTGACACGGCCTGCAACGAAAACATGCGGTCTCTCCTTCACTGCAGCCGAGGTGAGTAAGACATTTAAACGTGTTAACCCTCGCAAGGCTGCAGGCCCAGACGGCATCCCCAGCCGCGCCCTCAGAGCATGCGCAGACCAGCTGGCCGGTGTGTTTACGGACATATTCAATCAATCCCTATACCAGTCTGCCGTTCCCACATGCTTCAAGAGGGCCACCATTGTTCCTGTTCCCAAGAAAGCTAAGGTAACTGAGCTAAACGAATACCGCCCCGTAGCACTCACATCCGTCATCATGAAGTGCTTTGAGAGACTAGTCAAGGACCATATCACCTCCACCCTACCTGACACCCTAGACCCACTCCAATTTGCTTACCGCCCAAATAGGTCCACAGACGATGCAATCTCAACCACACTGCCCTAACCCATCTGGACAAGAGGAATACCTATGTGAGAATGCTGTTCATCGACTACAGCTCGGCATTCAACACCATAGTACCCTCCAAGCTCGTCATCAAGCTCGAGAGCCTGGGTCTCGACCCCGCCCTGTGCAACTGGGTACTGGACTTCCTGACGGGCTGCCCCCAGGTGGTGAGGGTAGGCAACAACATCTCCTCCCCGCTGATCCTCAACACTGGGGCCCCACAAGGGTGCGTTCTGAGCCCTCTCCTGTACTCCCTGTTCACCCACGACTGCGTGGCCACGCACGACTCCAACTCAAACATCAAGTTTGCGGACGACACAACAGTGGTAGGCTTGATTACCAACAACGACGAGACGGCCTACAGGGAGGAGGTGAGGGCCCTCGGAGTGTGGTGTCAGGAAAATAACCTCACACTCAACGTCAACAAAACTAAGAAGATGATTGTGGACTTCAGGAAACAGCAGAGGGAACACCCCCCTATCCACATCGATGGAACAGTAGTGGAGAGGGTAGCAAGTTTTAAGTTCCTCGGCATACACATCACAGACAAACTGAATTGGTCCACTCACACAGACAGCATCGTGAAGAAGGCGCAGCAGCGCCTCTTCAACCTCAGGAGGCTGAAGAAATTCGACTTGTCACCAAAAGCACTCACAAACTTCTACAGATGCACAATCGAGAGCATCCTGGCGGGCTGTATCACCGCCTGGTACGGCAACTGCTCCGCCCTCAACCGTAAGGCTCTCCAGAGGGTAGTGAGGTCTGCACAACACATCACCGGGGGCAAACTACCTGCCCTCCAGGACACCTACACCACCCGATGTTACAGGAAGGCCATAAAGATCATCAAGGACATCAACCACCCGAGCCACTGCCTGTTCACCCCGCTATCATCCAGAAGGCGAGGTCAGTACAGGTGCATCAAAGCTGGGACCGAGAGACTGAAAAACAGCTTCTATCTCAAGGCCATCAGACTGTTAAACAGCCACCACTAACATTGAGTGGCTGCTGCCAACACACTGACAATGACACTGACTCAACTCCAGCCACTTTAATAATGGGAATTGATGGGAAATTATGTAAATATATCACTAGCCACTTTAAACAATGCTACCTTATATAATGTTACTTACCCTACATTATTCATCTCATATGCATACGTATATACTGTACTCTATATCATCGACTGCATCCTTATGTAATACATGTATCACTAGCCACTTTAACTATGCCACTTTGTTTACATACTCATCTCATATGTATATACTGTACTCGATATCATCTACTGTATCTTGCCTATGCTGCTCTGTACCATCACTCATTCATATATCCTTATGTACATATTCTTTATCCCCTTACACTGTGTATAAGACAGTAGTTTTGGAATTGTTAGTTAGATTACTTGTTGGTTATTACTGCATTGTCGGAACTAGAAGCACAAGCATTTCGCTACACTCGCATTAACATCTGCTAACCATGTGTATGTGACAAATAACATTTGATTTGATTTGATTTGGATTTGATGTTGAACTTATAATATGGCTACTAATATTGGAAAAGCTCAATCAAAGTCCAAGTATACAGATTTGACGATATTCTTACAGAAAAATGTAATGTGAATGTAAATGTCTCCTTCACGATTTGCCCAAATGTACCTGGGTGACTTCACACTAAATGTCATGTAGGTCTGAATCCGTTGGAAACGTTCCACATACACTGCTGCCATCTTGTGGACACCATAGGAATTACAACCAGAGTGATGGCTAGATTGGGGACCTTTCTGTTGCATTTCAAAGATGGTGGTAGAAAAAAAAGAAAAAAAACGGTTTTTTTTTTCTTTGTATTTTCTTCTACCAGATCTGTTGTGTTATATTCTCCTACATTCAATTCACATTTCCACAAACTTCAAAGTGTTTCCTTTCAAATAGTACCAATACTATGCATATCCTTACTTCAGGGCCTGAGCTACTGGTAGTTAGATTTGGGTATGTCATTTTAGATGAAAATTGAACAATAATGCCTAACCTTAATCTTAAATTAAGACCAAAAAGCACATTTTTGTTCTCATGAATTCTTTTACATATAGCCAATTTTGACATTGCAGCTAGCTGAAATCACTCAGTTCTTCCTCAAGGACAAGACACATCCCAATAAACGTTCAATGCTCTCTTTTTTTCTACTGAAAAATGTTTTCCATAGCATACCTTAACTTCTTGGATATAGGGGGCGCTATTTTAATTTTTGGATGAAAAACATTCCCGTTTTAAACAAGATATTTTGTCACGAAAAGATGCTCGACTATGCATATAATTGACAGCTTTGGAAAGAAAACACTCTGACGTTTCCAAAACTGCAAAGATATTGTCTGTGAGTGCCACAGAACTGATGTTACAGGCGAAACCCAGATAAAAATCCAATCAGGAAGTGCCGTATTTTTTAAAACCGCCTCATGCCAATGACGCCTTATATGGCTGTGAATGAGCTACGAATGAGCTTAGGCTTTCTGTCGCTTCCCCAAGGTGTCGACAGCATTGTGACATATTTGTAGGCATATCATTGGAAGATTGACCATAAGAGACTACATCTACCAGGTGGTCGCTTGGTGTCCTCCGTTGCAATTATTGCGTAATCTCCAGCTGCAGTATTTTTCCGTTTGCTTCTGAGAAACCAACTGTCATGACTGATATATTATCGAATAGATATGTGAAAAACACCTTGAGGATTGATTCTAAACAACGTTTGTCATGTTTCTGTCGATATTATGGAGCTAATTTGGAAAAAAGTTTGGCGTTGTAGTGACTGAATTTTCCGGTCTTTTTCTTAGCCAAACGTGATGAACAAAACGGAGCTATTTCGCCAACACAAATAATATTTTGGGAAAAAATTTACATTTGCTATCTAACTGAGAGTCTTGTCATTGAAATCATCCGAAGTTCTTCAAAGGTAAATTATTTTATTTGAATGCTTTTCTTGTTTTTGTGAAAATGTTGCCTGCTGAATGCTAGGCTTAATGCTATGCTAGGCTATAAATACTCTTACACAAATTCTTGTGTAGCTTTGGTTGAAAAGCATATTTTGAAAATCTGAGATGACAGTGTTGTTAAGAAAAGGCTAAGCTTGTGTTTGAATATATTTATTTCATTTGCGATTTTCATGAATAGGAAACGTTGCGTTATGGTAATGCGCTTGAGGCTATGATTACGCTCCCGGATACGGGATTGCTCGTCGCTAGAGGTTAATGAACCCGAACCTGAGGACTGTCTCTCTGACTGTGGGTGGGTTATAGCCTGCTCCCTGTCCCTGATCCGAGTGCTCTTCCGCAAGTGTTCGCCGTGACTGTGACTGTTTCTCAGACTCTAATTTCTCATTGGTCACTGTAAGCAACGCTTTGATTCATGTTTTCCTTTCAGTCACTGTTTATCAAAGGAGGCTTACTACGCAGATGGAGGAAATTGGTTCTCAGGAAACACAGAAGTGATAGAAACATTAAAAAAACATTTATCCTATTACAGGAAGTTAGTCAAAGCAGTACTTCCCCTACAAGAGCAATGCACCTCTCCAACACTATCTGCAGTTTTTTATTACAGTATTTTCACACGCGCACACACACACGAGAACACACACACACACACCTGTTCCTGGGTAGTGTCCTCATCTTGCCGTCTGTTCCTCCCTGGCCCCAGTACTTGTTCTGGCCTCCGTTGAAGCCACGGTTCCGGCTCTCTCCCACAAACAGAGACTGAGTCACTTCCTGACTGGAACCCTCGTCCTTGGGATAACTACCGTCACTGATGGAGGGAGAGGAAAGGGACAGGATGTGTTTTTGAGCATAAGTGTATGTGTAGTGGGGGTGTTAGGAATGTACAGACAGAAACACAGGTGTAGAAACAGACACAGGAGCCTTGGTACATACCTCGCAAAGGAGAGTCCCACCCCATTGTCTGCAAATCTATAACCAGAGAGAATGAACGTATCATTCATTCTGCATTGTAGACATGCACTGTGTGAGAGCTCCACTGAGTAGGGCTAACCCAGAAGTGTAGGAGTCACCAGTTCAATGTCATCCATAGAATTGAGGACTGAGAAAGAGGAACTCCTGGCCCTTTGCCACATCCAAGATGGCCACTTGATAACATGTTAGCTTAGCATGCTAGCTACTAATTCTAATGCAAGTTGCTACAGTAAAACCCGAGTCACTTCTGAGACACTTTTCTCTGTACGAATCATACAGGGACATCGAAGACAGAAGCGATGACATGTGACTACTGCACAGCACATTGATGAACAAGGATACAGTAACCACATTCATGCTCAATGAGATGACATCACAGCACTCACCCAGAGTTCTGAATGGTAATGTCACCGCCTCGTATCCAGGCTCCGAGGTCATTGTTCTTAAAGGCGATGAGTGTGTCGATGAGAGCAGCCACCCTGGGACGGTTTGGGTCTGCATTCTCATGTGGACGGAACCTGAAACAGACCCATGTGTAATATGAGTATAGAAACACACACACTCTTGATCTTTCTCTCTGACACACAGATACACATACTCTTAGAAAATACACACAGACAAAAACTATGCACACAGACAAACACTACGCACACAGACAAACACTACGCACACAGACAAACAAACACACACTCAGTCCTCACCTTCACACACAAACACACACAGCGTAAGCAGTGGTCTTAGATGGCCTAAGCTATTTTCTTTCTATCTGTTGAAGAAGAGGCTTGTATTTGGACAGACTGGTGCAGATTGGAGCCTTGTTTTGTCTGTAAACACAAACCTGCCAGACCCTCCAGACTACTGTACAAGGAGAGTACCGACCAGTACAGGCTATCAAAGTACAGTACAGACCAGTACAGACCATACCATATAAACTACATACCATCTACAGTAAGTGCTGTAGAGATAGATACTAACTAAACCACAGCCTACTAGACCAAGTAAATATATAGACAATGATTGATCCAAATTATTGATTCCTGCATGTCGAAATTTAATTGTAAATGCAATGTAGTTTGACCTGTATTCTTACCTGGCGTTGTTGTCCAGACACAGGTATTCCCGGGGGTCTTCAGCACTGGCATTGGTGGTCTTCACACCTTTATCAATGAAGAGCCCAGCCTGGGTAACACAAACAGGTATGGGAACTATGGTCATAAAGGAGTCGGACAGTTTTACATATTTTGCATGCGAGTGTCGTAATAGCCTTCAGTAGCAACTCTGTAAAATAGATATATTGTCAAATGTACGGGATATAAGAGTGTAGTGTGCAGTTCAAGTGTGAATGCAATGTAATGAGACTGTGTATATACCATAGGTATACACTACCGGCCAAAAGTTTTAGAACACCTATTCATTCAAGGGTTTTCTATATTTTTGCTATTTTCTACATTGTAGAATAATAGTGAAGACATCAAAACTATGAAATAACACATATGGGATCATATGGTAACCAAAAGTGTTAAACAAATCAAAATATATTTGATATTTGAGCTTCTTCAAACAGCCACCCTTTGCCTTGATAACAGCTTTGCACACTCTTGGCATTCTCTCAACCAGCTTCATGAGGTAGTCACCTGGAATGCATTTTAATTACCAGGTGTGCCTTCTTAAAAGTTAAGTTGTGGAATTTCTTTAATTCTTAATGTGTTTGAGCCAATCAGTTGTGTTGTGACAAGGTAGGGTTGGAAGATAGCCTTATTTGGTAAAAGACCATATTATGGCAAGAACAGCTCAAATAAGCAAAGAGAAACGACAGTCCATCATTACTTTTAAGACATGAAGGTCAGTCAATCCGGAACATTTCAAGAACTTTGAAAGTTTCTTCAAGTGCAGTTGCAAAAACCATCAAGTGCTATGATGAACTTGGCTCTCATGAGGACCGCCACAGGAATGGAAGACCCAGAGTTACCTCTGCTGCAGAGGATAAGTTCATTAGAGTTAACTGCACCTCAGAAATTACAGCCCAAATAAATGCTTCAGAGTTCAAGTAACAGATACATCTCAACATCAACTGTTCAGAGGAGACTGTGTGAATCAGGCCTTCATGGTTGTATTTCTGCAAAGAAACCACTGCCAAAGGACACCAATGCGAAGAAGAGACTAGCTTGGGCCAAGAAACACGATCAATGGACATTAGACCGGTGGAAATTTGGCCTTTGGTCGTGTCTTTGTGAGACGCGGTGTGGGTGAACAGATGATCCCCGCATGTGTATTTCCCACCGTAAAGCATGGAGGAGGAGGTGTTATGGTGTGGGGATGTCTTGCTGGTGACACTGTCTGTCACATGGCTACCACAGCATTCTGCAGCGATACGCCATCCCATCTGGTTTGGGATTAGTGGGACTATCATTTGTTTTTCAACAGGACAATGACCCAACACACCTCCAGGCTGTGTAAGGCCTATTTTACCAAAAAGGAAATTGATGGAGTGCTGCATCAGATGACCTGGCCTCCACAATCCCCCGACCTCATCCAAATTGATATGGTTTGGAGTGAGTCGGATCGCAGAGTGAAGGAAAAGCAGCCAAGTCCTCAGAATATGTGGGAACTCCTTCAAGACTGTTGGAAAAGCATTCCAGGTGAAACTGGTCATCAAGGCAAAGGGTGGCTATTTGAAGAATCTCAAATATAAAATCTATTTTGATTTGTTTTTTGGTTACTACATGATTCCATATGTGTTATTTCATAGTTTTGTTGTCTACACTATTATTATACAATGTGGAAAATAGTACAAATAAAGAAAAACCTTTGAAGGAGTAGCTGTTCTAAAACTTTTGACCAGTAGTGTATAACTGAAGAGTCTTGAGACTGTAAGCTCACTCCTTATGAGAGAGGCACTTGTGGGCAATGGGCTCCCAGTTCACCTAACCTAATTTTGCTATTAAGAGAAAAGTAAGAGAAAATACAAAGAAAAAAGCCTTTTTTTGTATTTTGTTTGTACCATCATCTTTGAAATGTAAGAGAAAGGCCATAATGTATTATTCTAGCCCAGGTGCAATTTAGATTTTGGCCACTAGATGGCAGCAGTATATGTGCAAAGTTTTAGACTGATCTAATTAACCATTTTTTATTTGACCTTTATTTAACTAGGCAAGTCAGTTTTAAGAACAAATTCTTATTTTCAATGATGGCCTAGGAACAGTGGGTTAACTGCCTTGTTCAGGAGCAGAACGACAGCTCAGGGATTTGAACTTGCAACCTTTCTGTTACTAGTCTAACGCTCTAACCACTAGGCTACACTGCCACCCCAAAATTGCATAGCTGTTCAAAATGTTGTATCAAAACTGCCCAAATGTGCCTAATTGGTTTATTAATACAAGTTCATAATACAAGTTCATATTTCTGCACTCTCCTCAGACAATAGCATGGTATTCTTTCACTGTAATAGCTACTGTAAATTGAACAGTGCAGTTAGATTAACAAGAATTTAAGCTTGTTGCTTACAACCTCATGCTAATCACATTAGCCTACATTAGCTCAACCGTCCCGCGGTGGGGACACCGATCCCGTATTATCCACGCCAAACTTGGTGCAAAACCATGCCCACTGGTAACTTAGCAACATTCAAAGCCATGCTGATTGGTCAGAGTTCGGACGTTCCCTTGTGCCTGCCATGCCACCGACTGCGGGAGACGAGCAGTTTCACAGCATCGTTTGAAATGAGCTAAACGAAAGGAAAGAAACATGTGACTCTGTAGAAAACTATCTTTACATGATTGTGAGTAATAGTGAATCAATGGCAATTCGGGAAAATGCAAGTATGGATGGCAATGTTTTGTTTTGGTGGGGATTCCATCTCTAACGTTCCTCCTTCTCTCGCGCACCTTTGCTTCGTCACAGGAAACAACCGAACTCTGACCAATCAGTGCAGCTTTTAATGTTGCTAGGTTTCTCGTGGGCGTGGTTTTGCACAAAGTTTGGCATGGATAAAAAGGATGCATGCATGTGTAAGGTTTTGAGTGAGAGCTGGCATACTGTATGTGGGAGAAATCAGACAATTGGAAGAGCCCTTACTACGTTGTGTATGTGATCCCTGCGGGAATTTAAAGCCAAGACCTCGGTGTTGTTAGCACCATGCTTTTACCAGCTGAGCCACACAGAACCACAGTGTTTTTGTCTTTTACACAGTGCTGCCAGTGAGTGGTACCTTAAAGTTGGAGTGCACACGGTTGTTGTAGAAGATCCCCAGAGGGGTCAGTTCTGCCCGGGTCTCTGGAAACAGCCCATGAGAGTCCCCTGTGGATGAGCTGTGGAACACATACCATATCCCAGCATCCTTTAGGATGACATGGGGGGGGTGAATGGAGTGGAAAAATAATAATGATCCTGGAGTAATAATCAATCACATGTATTTAGAAGCTCTTTTTACATCAGTAGATGTCACAAAGCATTTATACAGAAACCCAGCCTAAAACCCCTAAGAGCAAGCAATGCAGATGTAAAAGCACGCAGCTAGGAAAAACTCCCTAGAAAGACAGGAACCTAGGAAGAAACCTAGAGGAACCAGGCTCTGAGGGGTGGCCAGTCCTCTTCTGGCTGTGCCCGGTGGAGATTAGAAGAGTACATGGCCATTAAGGCCAGATCGTTCTACAAAATGTTAAAATGTTCATAGATGACCAGTGGTGTCAAACAATAATCAAAGTGGTTATAGAGGGTGCAACAAGTCAGCACCTCAGGAGTAAATGTCAGTTTGCTTTTCATAGCCGAGCATTCAGAGTTCGAGACAGCAGGTATGAGAGAGAGAGAGAGCTCTCTCATACCTGCTGTCTCGAACTCTGAATGCTCGGCTATGAAAAGGGAGAGAGAGAGAGAACTGCACAGAGAGAGTACTGTCATTGAGTATTGCACAGAGAGAGTACTGTCATTGAGTATTGCACAGAGAGAGTACTGTCATTGAGTATTGCACAGTGAGAGTACTGTCATTGAGTATAATGCACTGGCACATTGATACAATTGTGCTTGAACTAGAACAGTAAGGTCTTGATGTTGAACCTTATCTCCTGGTTGGAGCCATAATTTATTGCTGTTGATGTAAAAGTAAGAACCCAATATCTCCCCAGATTTATCACCTCATCACATGAGATGAACCGGTAAGCCACAGCCTTAGATCCTTATGAGTGGCTAAACCTTAAAGCTGGGCGGGGGTCACCAGATGTACAGTCTCAGTCCCCTGCTGATCTTTATTCATTCATTATTATTAAACAGTTTTGTTGGTAGGCAGAGATGCTTATTACAGTCATACCTGGGAGCCAGCAGCAGCGTTGCTTATGAGGTTATTATTGGGATTGGCGATCCAGAACGTAGACACTGCCCTAAAACAACACACACACACACCGAGCAGACAGACAGACACACAGGGAGGATGAAAGGGCATTAGAGGAGATGTCTCCAGGCTAACTGATTGTTAATATCAGGATCTATTCATTTAATAAGAACAGTGACTCCTGTTATCCATGGAATAATTCACCTCTCCCACATAAATCCTGTCCAGGGATGGTTCTGCCAACACACACACACACACACACACACACACACACACACACACACACACACACACACACACACACACACACACACACACACACACACACACACACACACACACACACACACACACACACACACACACACACACAGTCCTCCAAAAACAGCGCCTGCTGCTCCCCAAACAGACCTCCTTTTCAACCTCCCCAGAAACACATCTCATGCAGCGGCGTGGTTGATATTGCAGGGATAAGACGGCCCTATCACTCTCACACAGAGGACATGAACCCTTTGTCTTCTCCCAAGGTTGGCCTGTCCAACCCAGTAAAACCTGACACACCACACCCCACAGTAGGCCTGTCCAACCCAGTAAAACCTGACACACCACACCCCACAGTAGGCCTGTCCAACCCAGTAAAACCTGACACACCACACCCCACAGTAGGCCTGTCCAACCCAGTAAAACCTGACACACCACACCCCACAGTAGGCCTGTCCAACCCAGTAAAACCTGACACACCACACCCCACAGTAGGCCTGTCCAACCCAGTAAAACCTGACACACCACACCCCACAGTAGACCTGTCCAACCCAGTAAAACCTGACACACCACACCCCACAGTAGGCCTGTCCAACCCAGTAAAACCTGACATACCACACCCCAGAGTAGGCCTGTCCAACCCAGTAAAACCTGACATACCACACCCCACAGTAGGCCTGTCCAACCCAGTAAAACCTGACACACCACACCCCACAGTAGGCCTGTCCAACCCAGTAAAACCTGACACACCACACCCCACAGTAGACCTGTCCAACCCAGTAAAACCTGACACACCACACCCCACAGTAGACCTGTCCAACCCAGTAAAACCTGACACACCACACCCCACAGTAGGCCTGTCCAACCCAGTAAAACCTGTCACACCACACCCCACAGTAGGCCTGTCCAACCCAGTAAAACCTGACATACCACACCCCACAGTAGGCCTGTCCAACCCAGTAAAACCTGACATACCACACCCCAGAGTAGGCCTGTCCAACCCAGTAAAACCTGACATACCACACCCCACAGTAGGCATGTCCAACCCAGTAAAACCTGACATACCACACCCCACAGTAGGCCTGTCCAACCCAGTAAAACCTGACACACCACACCCCACAGTAGGCCTGTCCAACCCAGTAAAACCTGACACACCACACCCCACAGTAGGCCTGTCCAACCCAGTAAAACCTGACACACCACACCCCACAGTAGGCCTGTCCAACCCAGTAAAACCTGACATACCACACCCCACAGTAGGCCTGTCCAACCCAGTAAAACCTGACATACCACACCCCACAGTAGGCCTGTCCAACCCAGTAAAACCTGACACACCACACCCCACAGTAGGCCTGTCCAACCCAGTAAAACCTGACACACCACACCCCACAGTAGGCCTGTCCAACCCAGTAAAACCTGACACACCACACCCCACAGTAGACCTGTCCAACCCAGTAAAACCTGACACACCACACCCCACAGTAGGCCTGTCCAACCCAGTAAAACCTGACACACCACACCCCACAGTAGGCCTGTCCAACCCAGTAAAACCTGACATACCACACCCCACAGTAGGCCTGTCCAACCCAGTAAAACCTGACACACCACACCCCACAGTAGGCCTGTCCAACCCAGTAAAACCTGACACACCACACCCCACAGTAGGCCTGTCCAACCCAGTAAAACCTGACACACCACACCCCACAGTAGGCCTGTCCAACCCAGTAAAACCTGACACACCACACCCCACAGTAGGCCTGTCCAACCCAGTAAAACCTGACACACCACACCCCACAGTAGGCCTGTCCAACCCAGTAAAACCTGACACACCACACCCCATAGTAGGCCTGTCCAACCCAGTAAAACCTGACACACCACACCCCACAGTAGGCCTGTCCAACCCAGTAAAACCTGACACACCACACCCCACAGTAGGCCTGTCCAACCCAGTAAAACCTGACACACCACACCCCACAGTAGGCCTGTCCAACCCAGTAAAACCTGACACACCACACCCCACAGTAGGCTGTCCAACCCAGTAAAACCTGACACACCACACCCCACAGTAGGCCTGTCCAACCCAGTAAAACCTGACACACCACACCCCACAGTAGGCCTGTCCAACCCAGTAAAACCTGACACACCACACCCCACAGTAGGCCTGTCCAACCCAGTAAAACCTGACACACCACACCCCACAGTAGGCCTGTCCAACCCAGTAAAACCTGACACACCACACCCCACAGTAGGCTGTCCAACCCAGTAAAACCTGACACACCACACCCCACAGTAGGCTTGTCCAACCCAGTAAAACCTGACACACCACACCCCACAGTAGGCCTGTCCAACCCAGTAAAACCTGACACACCACACCCCACAGTAGGCCTGTCCAACCCAGTAAAACCTGACACACCACACCCCACAGTAGGCCTGTCCAACCCAGTAAAACCTGACACACCACACCCCACAGTAGGCTGTCCAACCCAGTAAAACCTGACACACCACACCCCACAGTAGGCTTGTCCAACCCAGTAAAACCTGACACACCACACCCCACAGTAGGCTTGTCCAACCCAGTAAAACCTGACACACCACACCCCACAGTAGGCCTGTCCAACCCAGTAAAACCTGACACACCACACCCCACAGTAGGCCTGTCCAACCCAGTAAAACCTGACACACCACACCCCTTACTTCCATTACTCTTTCTTCTTGAGCTATATTTTTTTCTCATTTCTGCCTCTTTTCACTTTCATTCTGTTCCTCTAATTTCCCCTCTGTCAAAGTTGACTCTTTCTCAGCCAGACAAGTATTTCCTGTGTCTTACTTGCACTCCATGCTCGGCGAAGGTGTATAGTTCTTATACACTTTGTCTCGGATGCTGGTGCACATGGTCTCGTTGCGGTCGGTGGGCAGGAGTGTTCCTGGTCGGGTCACCAAACCCAGGTTGTGGAAGAACGTGTTCCTCTGCTCCATCCCGTCCTCCAGGAAGAAACAGTGACCCAGGGTGTCATAGCCTACAGTGTCCTTCACCTGGAGAGGAGAAACATTTGGGAAACGCTACACACCAATGACAGGAGCAGAGCAGGAAAGCAGCTTGGAGTTACTGCATCATGTTATCTGAATGATGGTCGATTCACTTTCTCAACGCATTTGACATTCATTTATTTCATGACTGGCGTCATATGGTCCTCATTTCCCCAAGTTTTATCACACATACGGCACATACACACACACCAGGGCTGGAGTCAATTCGAAATAAAGACAGTCAATTCATGAAGTAAACTTAAATTACATCTATTTTCAATGATAAATCAATAAACTGAGAAGTTTTTCAAAAGTATTTTCTTTTTAATAAAAAAAAGAATTAAAATCACTTCCTGAATTGACTGCCATCAATTATAATTGACCCCAGCCCTGACACACACGTTCACACACATACAGCACACACACACCAGCAGGCCATTGGTGGCGTGGATGGTGATGCAGCGGGAGAAGGAGTGGTGGATGGAGAGGCCGTCCACGTAGGCTGGTTCCCGGTAGCCCCCTCGCCAGTCAACATCCCCACAGCGGTGGAAGTGGACCGGGTAGCGGCCCTGCTCCTGCTGCCCCATGTTCCTCAGCTCCACGTGGGACAGGTGCACCGAAGTGAAGTTCCCAAATATCTGAGGAGAGATGGGGTAGAGAGAGAGAGAGAGAGAGAATAAGCTGTGTTGTGCTGTGCTGTGTTGTGTGTTGTGCTGTGTTGTGTGCTGTGCTGTGTGGTGTGTTGTGTTGTGCTGTGCTGTGTTGTGCTGTGTTGTGTGGTGTGCTGTGCTGTGTGGTGTGCTGTGCTGTGTTGTGTGGTGTGGTGTATTGTGCTGTGCTGTGTGGTGTGTTGTACTGTGCTGTGTGCTGTGTTGTGCTGTGTTGTGTGTTGTGCTGTCTTGTGGAGTGCTGTCTTGTGGAGTGCTGTCTTGTGCTGTGTTGCATCATATTACTCTGGTTCTGCTGATCTACTGGCTCTATTTTACAGTTACATCTATTGATGAATGGAACATCATGCAACAACTGAGATGATCTGAGCACAAACAATGCTAGAGAGAGAGACACACACACAATTATGACCTAATGAGCAAATAGACACAAAAACATGCAGTAAACTCAGGGAGGTCTTTCTTAGGTATATGGCCTTTTCCACATTGCCTGTTTTGTGTTAAGGAGATATTGGCCAATCCCTCAAGCTAACTGTAACTCACTCATTCACTCACCCAAACTCTCTCACACACACACTACACTTGGACAGAACTCTCTACAGTCAATAAACAAGGGTTTTTTCCATTTACTGCAAAGGGGCTGCTTTTACATAAGGCAAGAGGAATGTTATTATGTATTTATCAGAAGAGAGCATGAGTATGTAACACATTATACAGGGAAAATATTGTACTTGCATCCTGGATACAGAGAATGTGTGTGTGTGAGGGAGGGGTGTGTGCATCGACGTTGGTCTGGTGTTTGACTTTTCTGTGTGCTCAGTGAGGTTGTGAAATATACAGAGTAAAAAAGGACAAAGAAGGATTACAATACTGAAACACAAAACATTAAGAGTAATGAGTGTTGCTCATCCATGCTCCCTCTTTCTCTGAGTGGTGCCTGGGTTGTGTTCATTAGGGCATGCAACGGAAACCATTTGCAACCAATTTCTTATTGGAGAAGGCCAGGTAGTCCCTCCCTGTTTCAGTCTGTTTTCTTCCATTAAGTACCTAATGAACATTACATGTTGTTAGATCATGTGTGAATGATGAATGTCCTCAGTCATTCAGCATCTGCTGAATGCTCTAATGACCCTCCGCCACAGCAATATGGTAATGTTCAACATGATTACACTAGATTGAATGGCATTAGATAAGCATATAACTCAGGCTGAAATGCACAGGGCAGGCAGGCTCAAGGTTCAACACAGACCCGATACTCACAGCTACACATGGTTACATAAGCACACACCTTGATGTGTCCGCCGTATGTGTCGTGGCCAAAGAACTGGCACCAGTTGTTTCCATAGCAGGTGTTTTCCATCTCCCCATAGATGAGTATGTTCCTGCTGAGCAGTGCCACCTCCGCTCGCATGTCCATCCCGTCCACAATCTCCCCCATGTGACCAAACTGGGGCCTCCCTGGGAGAGGGGACACATGGTACACAAACTTCATAGCATGTACTATTGTCATAAATCAGTGAAAGCAACAAATCAATTGTTGTATGTAAACATTTAGACATACATAGTAATATGATATTTAAAAGTGTTCACATTAACAACAGTCGGCCAAATATATGGTTGTCTCGATACAGTAGGTCTGGATATAATTTGATGGGGCCAGGTGAGTGACCTTAATCCCATACAGAGCAACATCAGCACCTCTCTTTCTAGCCATGAAAACAATTTAGAGAGAATGAGATGAGACTGTCGGTTTGTCATTATCGTCTCTCAATATGGCAAGCCAACTGCTGCCAATGCCAACCATAGGATGTGTGCTTCACCTCACAAACATTGAGAGAGAGAGACAGAGACATACACCATACACAGCTCTTGCTCCAGGAAGGGAGGTGGCTTGTGTCGACATCAGAGCAGTGGGACAAAACAGAGGTGTTGGCAGACAGGGGACTACACAGGGTGGAACACCAGACCAGATTACAACAAACTGGTCTTTGTTCCAACCAGGTTATGATGTCCTTCAAGACATCATACTTTGGCTGTTATCTGGTCAGATTACAACCAGATGAGGACTTTTTTTTGGTCGTTATTGCTAAAAAGAAGTGAACATAAATTCCTTACAACCAGTATAGAATCTGACCATGATGTCACTGCAACCAGTTTTGCTCGCTGGGCTTGTGACATCATGGACAGTTTATAAAACCGGACTGGCATCCACACACACAGCAGAAAACAGGACGATGGAGGGAGGGACAGAGAGAGGGAAATAAATACATCTGAAATGTAATATTTTGTGAGTATAATGTTTACTGTTCATTTCTTAAACTCAGAGAAATAGGCAATGAGCCCCCGTTTACCAATGGGGAGTGTAGCTGAAATTAAGAGAGAAAGAGAGAGAGTCCTTGAGAACAATACAGACTTACAGGCAATTTTCGTTCCCAAAATTGAAAACAAATACAAACATTTTGAAACCAAAACAGAAAAGGAGAAAATCCAATATCTATTGGGAGAAACCTCCCCTTTGTGCCATATTAGCTGCAAAATATGTATCTTCCTGCCACACCCGTAGGGACAGCCAGTGGAACGACCAACTGGAACAATACCATTGCTATGTCTTTCACTTTTTAATTATTGTCCTCATTCATTCCTTACTGTAGTGTCCTGTTAATTGTTACTACTAATTGAGCATTATTATTTTTCCTATTATTATCTATCTATCTGCGTCATCATTGATTTGTTGTGCCTATATCTTTGCTTTGGCAATGTATGTGGAAACACTTCCCATACCAATAAAGTATGAGAGAGAGAGAGAGAAGAGAGAGCGAAAAGAGAGAGACAGAGAGAAAAGAGAGAGAGAGAGAGAAAGAGAGAAAAGAGAGAGAGACAGAGAGAAAGAGAGAGAGAGAGAGAGAGAGAGAGAGAGAGAGAGACAGAGAGAAAAGAGAGAGACAGAGACAGACAGAGAGAGAGAGAGAGAGAGACAGAGAGATATAATTGACCAACACCATCCCATGTAGGAGAAAAGCCTGACTACCTGTCTTTTCCCAAGGGTCATTTATAGAACTACAAATGAAAGACCATGGCTCAGGATTTATAAATAAATAATGATACTTATTTTTATATCATACCATATCCAGTTAAAAACACAGCAGTGATACTCAATATCAGAATTAAAGTAAGCCCCCATAAATGTACAAACACTACCTTCGTTTTCACTCACCTTGAACTCTGACCTGTCTGCTGGTGCAGTGGGGGCAGGGAAGGAGTGTGAACTCCTCTGCCTGATGCATGGAATAGTCAGTACTGGCAACCACAACATGGTTCCCGGGTTGCCAGGTGTGTACATCATCCTGAAGGTTGAGGACTACCTGGTCCACAGCATCCACCTGGAACCCAGATATGGGATAACCTAGAAGAGCACAGATAAGATCTATTGGATTAGCAGTTTTCTACCTGCATACCAAATAACTAATGGCGAATACAGGATCTAGAGTCACAAAAAATTTCGCTAAAACTAAGGATTTGTGTGGTTTAATGAGATAACAAACCTGAACCATACCATACACCCAACATTCAAGCTAAAAGTTGGACGAAAACAATAACAAACCTCCATAGTGTATCTTGAACTGACTCTGTGGACCATTGAAGTGTGAGAGTAAGACTGTATGAGAACAAACATCTCAGCTTACTGGACATACCAGTGCCAAACCCAAACCCCCTCCTGGGGAGCTGCTGTTTGCCCTGGTGACAGAAGGATCCTGCCCGCACACGCTCAGGAATGTTCAGTCCAGCTGATTGATCTAGCCTGTAAACACTAACCACTTGAACCCCCCACACATACACCATCCAGGAAAAGCTGCAAGATCAGAGAATCTGAGTGTAAGCTTTGCTTTTAAGTGGCATTCCTGACTATGTGAAGTGCCTGATATGACCTGTTCAATAAGCAGACAATCAATGACATACACAAGTAAACAAGCACCTACAATAATGCTCTCCTTAAGCAATATTTGTGGTATTGGGTTACCAATGTGGTAACACTTTTCTTAAAGCCTGTAGGTATAATGGACTAATGCGGTTATGGAAATTTTTAAAGATAAGTAATGTAACAAGTTATAAACCATTCTAGCTGCAGGGTTTAAGTAAAGCCAAACTGGTTATAAATCACCCACCGTTCCTCCATTCGCTGTACGCGGTGACAGAGAAGCCGACCCCGTCCACAGTGCTGAAGTTCTTCTGGGCCAGCGCCTTGCCTCCCGTGTCATGGTTCTCATGTTCCCGCACGTCCTCGGAACACGAGCCGTTCCCTCCACCAATTACAGATACCAGTGCCCAGGCCTGCCTGTGGACAGAGACACAGAGTTTGAGCTTTAGAAGTTAAGGCATCGAGGTAACACTTAAAGCATCCAGGCAGATATGCTCTATAACTTGTTATAAGCCGGTATGAGCCTTTTTATGGTTTTATAATAAGGCTTGTTGCTATGTTATTTGTCTCTACACTCTTACAAAAGAAATTGCTATCTAGAACCTAAAAGGGTTCTTCAGCTGTACCCAAAAGGGTTCTTCAGCTGTCCCATTCAGCTGTCCCCGTACCCTTTGAAGAACTCTTTTTGGTTCCAGGTTGAACCCTTTACACAAAGGGTTTTATCTGGAACCAAAAAGGGTTCTCCCAAAGTCCCAGTCGGTATTGACATAATAATATTTCCCCTCGACCATGCCCACAAATTGAGGAAAACAAACATTATTTCCTATTGTAAAAGAGGCAACTTCATAGTCAATTTGTTGTTATAAAGATATAACAAAACATGCCAAAAAGCTGCTGTGTTGTTCAACATAAATGCAACCAGGTAAAAAATCCCAACCTACAGATTGCAACGTCCCATGTAGGGAAATACAGCCTGTGAGAAGAGCACTGTGGCTTCAGGCTATTGGGCATGGGAGACTGTGAGACTGGGAGACTGGGATACTGGGAGACTGGGAGATGTGGGAGACTGTGAGACTGGGAGATGTGGGAGACTGTGAGACTGGGAGATGTGGGAGACTGTGAGACTGGGAGATGTGGGAGACTGTGAGACTGGGAGATGTGGGAGACTGTGAGACTGGGAGATGTGGGAGACTGGGAGACTGGGAGATGTGGGAGACTGGGAGATGTGGGAGACTGTGAGACTGGGAGATGTGGGAGACTGGGAGACTGTGAGACTGGGAGATGTGGGAGACTGTGAGACTGGGAGATGTGGGAGACTGGGAGATGTGGGAGACTGTGAGACTGGGAGATGTGGGAGACTGGGAGATGTGGGAGACTGGGATACTGGGAGATGTGGGAGACTGTGAGACTGGGAGATGTGGGAGACTGGGATACTGGGAGATGTGGGAGACTGGGAGATGTGGGAGACTGGGATAGTGGGAGACTGGGAGACGTGGGAGACTGGGAGAGTGGGAGATGTGGGAGACTGTGAGACTGGGAGATGTGGGAGACTGGGAGATGTGGGAGACTGGGAGACTGGGAGATGTGGGAGACTGGGATACTGGGAGATGTGGGAGACTGGGAGATGTGGGAGACTGGGATACTGGGAGACTGGGATACTGGGATACTGGGAGACTGGGAGACGTGGGAGACTATGGGGAGAGCCGAAGAACCCTTTTGGAACCCTCTTTTCTAAGAGTGTATGCATAACATGTTTAACTGCACATTATTGTAGTCATGTAGTCCTGTAGTGACCACTGTAAAGAAAGCATTGGGAGTATCAACAGGACAACATTCTCATGTATGATTTAGCAGCTGTGTGACTGCTGTGTGACCAAACTGACATGAATAGTGTCAGTGTGTGTGTGTGTGTGTGTGTGTGTGTGTGTGTGTGTGTGTGTGTGTGTGTGTGGTCATCACATTCACCTCAATCATATAGACTGAGAATTGGCATCAGAAAAATGAAGGAAGTATTCGAGCGAGATAGCGGTGGATATCTCAGTCCAGCACACCACAATACCCACTAGGCAAAACACAATCTGCCTCTGAAGTGGAGATAAGTCTAGTAATCCCCTGGTTCTAGGCTTGGGTGTGGAGCAGGGGTCATGCAACTCTGGACCAGTGAAGGGTGTAGAGTGAAATGTCAGCATCAACGTCATCATATGTTTTTTTTGTATGGGCTGCATCCGCCTATGTCGGCCTTACGCATCTGCAGTGAAAGATGGCCGATCTACAGCGGTGTTAGACAATGAGACATCCCGAAAACCGGACTTCTCACGAAACCATCTGTAATGCCCGGATATGACCCCTCTATGGAAAGATGAGACTCTCATAAACACGATGGTGTTCTCTGTTTTGCTTATCTTCCCACAAGTGTCACGGGACTCGTCTGAAGGTAACCCGTACAAATGAATGGAAGTATTGAGATAGACAGACTTCTTAAATCTCCTAGATACTGTATAGGACAGACTTCTTATATCTCCTAGATACTGTATAGGACAGACTTCTTATATCTCCTAGATACTGTATAGGACAGACTTCTTAAATCTCCTAGATACTGTATAGGACAGACTTCTTATATCTCCTAGATACTGTATAGGGCAGACTTCTTATATCTCCTAGATACTGTATAGGACAGACTTCTTAAATCTCCTAGATACTGTATAGGACAGACTTCTTAAATTTCCTAGATACTGTATAGGACAGACTTCTTATATCTCATAGATACTGTATAGGACAGACTTCTTAAATCTCCTAGATACTGTATAGGACAGACTTCTTAAATCTCCTAGATACTGTATAGGACAGACTTCTTATATCTCCTAGATACTGTATAGGACAGACTTCTTAAATCTCCTAGATACTGTATAGGACAGACTTCTTAAATCTCCTAGATACTGTATAGGACAGACTTCTTATATCTCCTAGATACTGTATAGGACAGACTTCTTAAATCTCCTAGATACTGTATAGGACAGACTTCTTATATCTCCTGGATACTGTATAGGACAGACTTCTTACATCTCCTGGATACTGTATAGGACAGACTTCTTATATCTCCTAGATACTGTATAGGACAGACTTCTTATATCTCCTGGATACTGTATAGGACAGACTTCTTAAATCTCCTAGATACTGTATAGGACAGACTTCTTATATCTCCTGGATACTGTATAGGACAGACTTCTTACATCTCCTGGATACTGTATAGGACAGACTTCTTATATCTCCTAGATACTGTATAGGACAGACTTCTTAAATCTCCTAGATACTGTATAGGACAGACTTCTTAAATCTCCTAGATACTGTATAGGACAGACACTTCAAAGCCTTGTTCTTTTTTTAAATGGTCTTTTGCCATTTATGAACATGTTATTCAATGTGTTTCTATGGGCTATAGTAGTAAAGCCCAAATTCTATAATTTATCAAATATTTTATTTTTATTTATTTTTATTCATAAAGGGGTCCTATAATTCCAAATCAAATAGTTAAATGATCCATGGTATGACCATCTTAAAACAATTCCATATGTCAGCTTAGTAAAAAAAAAACAATGGCTTAGACTTTTAAACATCAAATAAGCTTTATGCCCCATCATCAGGAATTGTCTCATCACAATCACACAGTCATTATCTTCAACCATCATGTACCCTTTTCAGGCGTGGTAACATTTTTAAAACCTTTCCCCTTGTGTTACCTTTTTAAAAGCTTTCCCCTGTCCTTCTTTAGGCTTCACATCTGACAGGGCACTCCATACGATGACGTCTGGAAGTAGGCCCGACTGTCAGCTCTCTGTTGAGGTTGGTCCTAACGACACAATCATGGGCCAATATGCCATTCAGCAGATCAAAGAGCCTCTCTACCATTTACCCACTGAAATACAAACAGGAACCATCTGTGAAATCACCCTGTCCTCCCAGCAGCTATTACACTCAATGTGTGTGTGTGTGTGTGTGCAACTTCTGGTGTGCATTTACTGTGAACACTGAGGCTGTATCTGCTTTGAGTTACAGTTATAACAGTGGCCAAGTAGGCTACTGTGGCTATGTGATCATAATGTAGGCCTAACAGAGTGGCCTACCATCAGTAACAATGCATCCCATAACATTTTAGCATGGAAATAGCTATAATTTAGCCTACAGTAGCAGCCAATGTGTTGTGTTCAAAGTAGGCCCACATTCCATTTGACTTTTGGAAAAAAAATATGCAGGGCTTGACACTGTCCTGTTAATCCACTTGTCCTTCAGACAAGGAGGTGATTGAAAATGTGTTGATTGATGCAAGAAACCACTTTACAAAATAAAGTTAATTCATATTCCCATACCATTATTACAGAGAATCAGACAAATTATGTTACCCTCTGCCTATTGGCTACTTAGATTATTCAAGCATGTCTCAAAATACACTGCTCAAAAAAATAAAGGGAACACTTAAACAACACAATGTAACTCCAAGTCAATCGCACTTCTGTGAAATCAAACTGTCCACTTAGGAAGCAACACTGATTGACAATAAATGTCACATGCTGTTGTGCAAATGGAATAGACAACAGGTGGAAATTATAGGCATTTAGCAAGACACCCCTAATAAAGGAGTGCTTCTGCAGGTGGGGACCACAGACCACTTCTCAGTTCCTATGCTTCCTGGCTGATGTTTTGGTCACTTTGAATGCTGGCGGTGCTTTCACTCTAGTGGTAGCATGAGACGGAGTCTACAACCCACACACGTGGCTCAGGTAGTGCAGCTCATCCAGGATGGCACATCAATGCGAGATGTGGCAAGAAGGTTTGCTGTGTCTGTCAGCGTAGTGTCCAGAGCATGGAGGCGCTACCAGGGGACAGGCCAGTACATCAGGAGACGTGGAGGAGGCCGTAGGAGGGCAACAACCCAGCAGCAGGACCTCTACCTCCGCCTTTGTGCAAGGAGGAGCACTGCCAGAGCCCTGCAAAATTACCTCCAGCAGGCCACAAATGTGCATGTGTCTGCTCAAACGGTCAGAAACAGACTCCATGAGGGTGGTATGAGGGTCCGACGTCCACAGGTGGGGGTTGTGCTTACAGCCCAACACCGTGCAGGACGTTTGGCATTTGCCAGAGAACACCAAGATTGGCAAATTCGCCACTGGCGCCCTGTGCTCTTCACAGATGAAAGCAGGTTCACACTGAGCACGTGACAGTCTGGAGACGCCGTAGAGAACGTTCTGCTGCCTGCAACATCCTCCAGCATGACCGGTTTGGCGGTGGGTCAGTCATGGTGTGGGGTGGCATTTCTTTGGGGGGCTGTGCTCGCCAGAGGTAGCCTGACTGCCATTAGGTACCGAGATGAGATCCTCAGACCCCTTGTGAGACCATATGCTGGTGTGGTTGGCCTGGGTTCCTCCTACTGCAAGACAATGCTAGACCTCATGTGGCTGGAGTGTGTCAGCAGTTCCTGCAAGAGGAAGGCATTGATGCTATGGACTGGCCCGCCCGTTCCCCAGACCTGAATCCAATTGAGCACATCTGGGACATCTTGTCTCGCTCCATCCACCAACGCCACGTTGCACCACAGACTGTCCAGGAGTTGGCGAATGCTTTAGTCCAGGTCTGTGAGGAGATCCCTCAGGAGACCATCCGCCACCTCATCAGGAGCATGCCCAGGCGTTGTAGGGAGGTCATACAGGCACGTGGAGGCCACACACACTACTGAGCCTCATTTTGACTTGTTTTAAGGATATTACATCAAAGTTGGATCAGCCTGTAGTGTGGTTTTCCACTTTGATTTTGAGTATGACTCCAAATCCAGACCTCCATGGGTTGATAAATTTGATTTCCATTGATAATTTTTGTGTGATTTTGTTGTCAGCACATTCAACTATGTAAAGAAAAAAGTATTTAATAAGAATATTTCATTCATTCAGATCTAGGATGTGTTATTTTAGTGTTCCCTTTATTTTTTTTGAGCAGTGTACAACACTGCCCCTTTAAGACAGAAAAAAATTAGATTTACTTGACTCGCTTTTCAAAAATGTCTAGAAATGCACACGTTTTGTGCTCTTGTAGGAAGCAACCATTCCCCCATTGCTGACTAGAAATGAGCTATAACTGGGCTAATAACTCACTAACTAGCAAAGAATATGAACAAATGTGTACGTGTGGCTATAAGCAGCTCTCGCTTTGATCTTAAAACAAGCGCATCTAGACACGACCTCTCATGCTGTAAACATTGTCCAGTTTGGCACAGATCCATATATGACAATGGACTATTTGCATATAGGGATACTGCAGCTGGTTATTGGTTATGCCACACCGGTCTGTAGAATAAGGGCTGAGGTGCCTGTCATTGCAAAATAATCCTATTCCGGTATGTTCTGCCTACAACAAAATATCATGTATAGTTAATTTTGCATAATAAGTTTTTCATATTTGATTTTGTTTTGGTTTGTTGCGCTGAAAGTGGTTAATATTGGCAATTCCCATAGTAGAGGGAAACGTTGATAATGTTAACTAAAGGGAAAAACTAGAGAGTTGAGTGAAGTTCAATCTCGTGCTTCTCTGCGCAAGCTAATATTTCTTCTGCACAGAAGTCCCAGGTGAGCTGCGCAGCTGCGCACGAGCACAGCTTAGAGGGAACATTAGTCATTACCCTCACTATATGGAATGGGTGTGTTTGATCATGGTGTGTGAGTTTGTGTGTGTGTGTGTGTGTGTGTGTGCTTGAAATGAATGCCGTTTGTTTCAGGGGTTCACCTGCAGGACTCTGGGGGAATGGTGGAGATAGGAATGCCCATAGGCACAGTATGAGTGTGTGTGTT
The DNA here is from genome assembly GCF_002021735.2 of Oncorhynchus kisutch. Taxonomy (NCBI): domain Eukaryota; kingdom Metazoa; phylum Chordata; class Actinopteri; order Salmoniformes; family Salmonidae; genus Oncorhynchus; species Oncorhynchus kisutch. The sequence continues at coordinate 19,592,353 of NC_034176.2, read as the reverse complement.
TATGGGAGTGCCTACATCAAACACATTTCCTGTGTGTAAAAAAACATTTCCTTTGTGCAGTTCCTGGTGTTCTCCTGCTGTCTGTCCACTCCTGCCCAGACAGATTACATCCAGTGTTGTGTTCAATAAGCGGCAAAAGGCGCAAAACTGAAACAAATAGGTACTACCTGGACATGTCCTTTAAGAAACACATTTTGTTTTCCGTAGCAAATTATTATTCTTTTTCCATTGGGTGCCGTAATGAACACGACCCAGATGACCTCGTGCCCAGTACTTTCAATCATGTCTCCCTCAGTCACACTAAGACAGTATGACTGTAACTGACACAAGTCTTAAATACCCTGGACCCTGTTAGCTAGCTCACACAGACACACATACTAGACACAGACAAACACAGAAACACACACATACTACGCACAAACAAAATCAGTGTGTAATCAGAAAGCATAACCGTCCCTGTTTATCGTGCCTAGGTAGCTGGACTGAATTGTGATCCATTTAAGAAAGTGTCACGCTATGGGTTTGATTGGATTTGGGGCTGGGGACTGCATCGTTGCCTTGGCGACAACTCCACATATGAAATGTGACACTGTGGATTGGTGTGGTTTGGGTTTGAGACCAGAAAGCTGCCAAGGCCAGGAGTGCCCAACAAATAACTAAAAATCTAAACTTTCCATTCCATTGGGCTAAGTTTGTGTGTGTGTGTGTGTGTGTGTGTGTGTGTGTGTGTGTGTGTGTGTGTGTGTGTGTGTGTGTGTGTGTGTGTGTGTGTGTGTGTGTGTGTGTGTGTGTGTGTGTGTGTGAATAAGGCTTCATGAGCTCGGTCTAAAATTGTTTGATGCTCAAACTAGAGTATTGGAATGGTTTTACAGCAGAGCACCAAAAAAGAACATATGGTGTATTATCAATTGTACTGTATACTGTCACACCCTGATCTGTTTCACCTGTATTTGTGATTGTCTCCACCCCCCTCCAGGTGTCGCCCATCTTCCCCATTATGCCCTGTGTATTTATACCTGTGTTCTCTGTTTGTCTGTTGCCAGTTAATTTTGTTTCGTCAAGCCTACCAGCGTTTTTCCCTCTGCTCCTGTCTCTCGATTGTTCCTGTTTCATAGTTTTCCCGGTGTTTCTGCCTGCCCTGACCCTGACCCTGCCTGCTGTCCTGTACCTTTGCCCCTCCTATCTGGATTTACTGACCTCTGCCTGCCCTTGACCTGCCTGTTCGATTAATAAACTGTTGTTACTTCGATGTTGTCTGCATCTGGTTCTTACCTGAAACGTGATAGTATACAAGTCACTGGCATTGCTAAAGATCTGTATTCAAATGGACATGATATTCGTCCCTCTGTGTTCAGGGGACAGTGCGTTTTCGACCTGTTCGGGAACTCTGTGCAAAGGCGAAAAGTACAGAGTCAGCTCATTTTGCACAAATCCTGGAAGCAAGCCTGCTTATCCCTCAAGCCATGCACTTTCTGCCGGAATATGGTCTTCGGAAAAACAGGAAGAAACGCCTCTGAATGTTTCACTGGAATCGTGTTGACATTATTTGCAGGGAGGAGATGAGATTCTGCTGGCATGACATGAAAGATTAGGCTTGATCTTGGAGGACGTAGTAAGACAAACCCTCTCAATCACTCCCATGAGATGGGTAGTATAAACCGTTACACACCGCTCCAGTGACACAGCTTCAGATTAGGGATGCACAATATATTGTGAACATATCGGAATCGGCTGATACCGATGTTGGCATTTTTAGCTAATATCGGCCGATTCCGATATGTTCACGATATATCGATGTCTAGTTTAACGCCGTGGTGCAAAACCAATGTTAAAGCTGACGTGCATGCCTATATAACGAAGGTACATGACGCAATGACGCCACACAAAATTCCTAAACCAGCCCACAATGTCTGCCAGTCAACAAATCAAAATTTCAGCGAGACAACTCAAAGGTGAAATCCATTAAAGCCAAGATAATGGAATTCATTGCCCTTGATAATTAACCGTTTTCTGTCGTGGGTGATGTTGGCTTTCGCCGACAGGTCGAGCACCGGTTTACACTACCAAGTGCTCTACTTTTCCAATAGGACTCACAATCATGGCCGGATGATATACAGCCTGGATTCGAACCAGGGAGTAGTGACGCCTCTTGCACTGAGCTGCAGTGCCTTAGAACTCTGTGTCCATGTGTGTGACTCCATCTCTAGTCATTATCTGTCTATTAATTTGGTAATATTCATATTATATTTAACTGTATTTTTACCTGTATTTGAGGTCATGGACGTAGGTACTACCCAGCAGGCTCTGGATGGTCCTCTTGGTCTCGTCCAGCAGGTTCTTGGTGGCAGAGTCTCCCACGGCCAGCGTGACGATGCGCCCCACAGGCAGCGACTGGAGAAGATGCATAAGCCGCCGGCTGTCGTTCCGTGAGTCATATGTGTCGTAGCGCTCGGTGAACAGAACAGCGGCCGTGTCCTGGTCCACCACACGCAGGTTGATGCCACGGCTAAAGTTGCGCTGAAAGGCATAGCCCCCCGTGGCTAGGCCTGAGGAGGGGATGCTGCGGGTCAGGAGGGTCCACGACAGCCTCTCTGTCCCGTGAAGCTCCAGGGTTGCGCCTCCACGTACCCCAATGAACTTCCGGCCCAGTTCCGGTACTTCTGCTACGGCCTTCTCGTCTGAACGGCCCAGGAGGGTGATGGTGGCCCGGGAGCGGTAGCGGCATTTGGGGGCACCGATGTGCAGCGAACCCCCGTCTTCAATGAGCACATTACGCGTTCTGAGAGTGATGTTTTTGGAGCCCTCAGTATTGTCTGCAAAGACCACTCGGCCTGTGGGAAGACAGAAATAGGCTAAAACATAAAACAATCACTTCATCAGAGGCCATTTCTTTGTGATACTTTCTAGAGAAAGCCATATTATTCTCAACTTAATCTCGGAACCCAGTGCCCAATACTGCATGCTCTGTCTCTATTTACTTCTGGGGTGGAAATGTGTTCAGATCAGAGAGAGGACCTAACCTACCTCCTGATTGGATGGTTAGGGAGTAGAAGGTAGCAGAAGAGTCCAATCGAAACAGATCTCCCCCTCGGACGACCATGGCCTTCTCTGGGTTGTGACCTGGGTTCCAGCTGCTCAGGGAGGGGCTGTGGTCTGGACAGTTCTCTGTGCACACAGACAGGACCAATCAAAGACAACATCACATCACTGACACAGCACATAGATTGAGAAGCTCTGAGTCAGAGTAAAACAGGTAATAGAAAACTGATAGAAAACTATAGTAAAAAAACTACAGAAAACTATAGTCAATAACTTAAGAGTATGGTGGAGCAATGGGCCTAAGTAACTTAGCCAAGTCTGTATTAACAGCTCATAACATCCTTATAGTCACACAAACACACACTCACCGTCCAACACGTCTCCACTGGTGAGGCTGAGGATGAGGATGAGCAAGAGGAAAAAGGCCCCCAGGGAGACACTAAAGCAGATGAAGGTGTTCTTCCTCAGAACCTGAGCACGCTCCCGGTGCTGGCCCTCCTCTGATAGGTTAAAGGTTGCCCGGCACTCAGGAGGTGGGCCAATGAGCTTCAGAGGGGGAGGGGGTGGGGCCTTGGCCGGAGGTGGGGAGCGGACAGGTATGACCCTGCCGGAGACGCATCCTGGCGACCGGAGGTTACCGTTGGGCGGGGCCACAAAGACGGGGACGCGACTGGGGCCATCACTCATCTGCATGGTATCTGTCTGCTACCGACAGAGAGAGAGAGAGAGAGAGAGAGAGAGAGAGAGAGAGAGAGAGAACGAGAAACTTTTTGGTTTTCTTTAATGAAACATTCTCATTTCATTAAACGTCCCCTTAAAATAAAACACCAAAATATAACCTGTACTGCATACATGTACCATACTCACCTTGCCCTCGACCCCACGATACAAAACACCACCACACATCACAATAACCTCACCACTTCTACAACCGTATATCCAAAACATCTTCCCCAGCTATACAGACAACCCCCCCAACACACCATATCTCCTGAAACATCTCCTCACTTTTTAACATTTTATAGAACTTAAATTCTACCCTAAGGTGTGCAGAGGGTCTGTTATCCCCCCACCTTTGACCCTGTTCCTCCTTGTTAGCCAAATAGCCAACTTTGCCTGAGCAAACAGAAAATTCAACAAAACACATTTAGCCTTCTCCTTATTTGAATACCTCTACCCCATTATAAACATCCCAACAGTAAAAACCACTCCCAACCTCTCACACAGACATTCCAACAGAGACATTATTGGCATTAACCTGGTGCACACAGAAAACACATGAATCACAGTTTCTCTCATAACACAGAAAGGACACCCCTGCCCGGATTTCCACCCCTCCTCTCCAAGCAGTCGCAGGTCACCCAGCCTAAGTAAACCCGCTGCCATCTGTTGCCTCTGCAGGGTGGCTGACTGAACCGATCTCAAAGAGAGAGAGCTGCCAGACCCTCAGCACTGCAGCTGCCAGGGCCTCAGCACTGCAGAGTAAAAGTCTGAGAAACCTGCTGTACTCAGCCTCAGCAGCTTCATGAGGAATAGCTGCCGGTCCAACCCTAATCTGCCAGCTCTCCTCAGCAGTGTGCATGCTGGTTCCCTCCAGCTTCATGAGGAATAGCTGCCGGTCCAACCCTAATCTGCCAGCTCTCCTCAGCAGAGTGCATGCTGGTTCCCTCCAGCTTCATGAGGAATAGCTGCCGGTCCAACCCTAATCTGCCAGCTCTCCTCAGCAGAGTGCATGCTGGTTCCCTCCAGCTTCATGAGGAATAGCTGCCGGTCCAACCCTAATCTGCCAGCTCTCCTCAACAGAGTGCATGCTGGTTCCCTCCAGCCGACATCAATACGGTACAGCAGTCTCTGCACCGCCAACCAAGAATTCACAAAAGGGAGAAAAAAACAAAATGAGACTCTGCATGCAGAATTCTGTAAAAATATATCCTCTGTGTCCAACATAAAACACCAAATAATGCATGAGGAGCAGAATTAGGCCAATACCCGCTAATTATCAAAATCTAGAAAAAAGCTGTTAAATTCTACAACCACCTAAAAGGAAGCGATTCCCAAACCTTCCATAACAAAGCCATCACATACAGAGAGATTAACCTGGAGAAGAGTCCCCTAAGCAAGCTGGTCCTGTGGCTCAGTGAACAGAACAAACACAAACAGACCCCACAGAGCCCCAGGGCAGCAACACAATTAGACCTGTCACGTTCTGACCTTAGTTCCTTTGTTTTGTCTTGGTTTTAGTATGGTCAGGGTGTGAGTTGGGGTGGGCAGTCTGTTTGTTTTTCTATGTTGGTTTCTGTGTTCGGCCTAGTATGGTTCTCAATCAGAGGCAGGTATCGTTAGTTGTCTCTGATTGAGAATCATACTTAGGAAGCCTTTTTCCACCTGTTTTTCGTGGGTGTTTATTTTCTGTCTTTGTGTATGTCGCCAGACAGGACTGTTTCGGTTTTCGTTCGTTCACTTTATTGTTTTTGTATTTCAGTGTTCAGTTTGATTCATTAAATCATGAACACTTACCACGCTGCAAATTGGTCCTCCAATCCTTTTCGCTACTCCTCCTCAGAAGAGGAGGACGAGATCCGTTACAAGACCCAACCAAATCATGAGAAAACAAAAAAGATAATTACTTGACACATTGGAAAGGATTAACAAAAAAACAGAGCAAACTAGAATGCTATTTGGCCCGAAACAGAGAGTACACAGTGGCAGAATACCTTACCACTATGACTGACCCAAACTTAAGGAAAGCTTTGACTATGTACAGACTCAGTGAGCATAGCCTTGCTATTGAGAAAGGCAGCCATAGGCAGACCTGGCTCTCAAGAGAAGACAGGCTATGTGCACACTGACCGCAAAATGAGGTGGAAACTGAGCTGCACTTCCTAACCTCCTGCCAAATGTATGACCATATTAGAGACACATATTTCCCTCAGATTACACAGATCCACAAAGAATTCGAAAACAAACTCTTTGATGAACTCCCATATCTACTGGGTAAAATACCACATTGTGCCATCACAGCAGCAAGATTTGTGACCTGTTGCCACAAGAAAAGGGCAACCAGTTAAGAACAAACACCATTGTAAATACAACCCATATTTATTTTGATTTATTTTCCCTTTTGTACTTTAACCATTTGCACATCGTTACAACACTGTATATATACATAATACGAGATTTGTAATGTCTTGATTATTTTGGAACTTCTGTGAGTGTAATGTTTACTGTTCATTTTTATTGTTTATTTCACTTTCGTATATTATCTACTTCACTTGCTTTGGCAATGTTAACATATGTTTCCCATGCCAATAAAGCCCCTTGAATTGAATTGAGAGAGCGAGAGAGCGAGAGAGAGAGAGAGAGAGAAAGTGGATAGATAATGGGGTCTTAAACTCAGGGAAACAAGGCAATGAGCCAGCAAGCATTTACTGTTTACCCCAGGTAAACTGTGGGGGGTTTATCTGAAATTGACAATGAATCTGTCCATCCAGGACAATCCCCTGGGGTTGTTTATTTAGAGGGAGTGACCTTGTCTGCCTTTGTCCAGAGTAATGAAGGAGATTTTCAATGGATTTCTACATTCTGAAGCCATGTTAAAATAGCAGACAGATGGCACCAATTAGAGTGCTAGAGGAAAATGCCCCCACACGCACAAACCTACATACACACACACGCACAAACATACACACACACACGCACACACACACAAACATACACACACACGCACACACACACGCACACACATAGAGAGGACATTACACTGCTAAAAACGAGTCTGTGGCATTCCTCTCCAAAACTCCCTTTTTCACATCCCTGACACAGCCATGTCAGCACCAGTCCCATGCATGAGCATCCAACTGTCTTCTTTCAATGAGAGGAACATATTAACTCTACATGTTCAGTTAATTCGGAAAGTATTAAGACCCCTTGACTTTTCCACATTTTGTTACATTTAAGCCTTATTCTAAACTGTATTAAATAAAAAACGTTCCTCATCAATCCACACAATACCGCATAATGACAAAGCGAAAACTGGTTTTAGAAATTTTAGCAAATGTATTCAAAATAAAAAAACAGAAATACCTTATTTATATAAGTCTTCAGACCCTTTGCTATGAGACTCAAAACTGAGCTCAAGTACATCCTGTTTCCACTGATCATCCTTGAGATGTTACTACAACTTGATTGGAGTCCACCTGTGGTAAATTCAATTGATTGGACATGATTTGGAAAGGCACACACATGTCTATATAAGGTCCCACAGTTGACAGTGCATGTCAGAGCAAAAACCAAGCCATGTGGGTGAAGGCATTGTCCATAGAGCTCAGAAACAGGATTGTGTTGAGGCAGAAATCTGGGGAAGGGTGCCAAAACAGTTCTGCAACATTGAAGGTCCCCAAGAACACAGTGGCCTCCATCATTCTTAAATGGAAGACGTTTAGAACCACACAGACTCTTCCTAGAGCTAGCCACCCGGCCAAACTGAGCAATCGGGGGAAAAGGGCCTTGGTCAGGGAGGTGACCAAGAACCCGATGTTCACTCTGACAGAGCTCCAAAGTTCCTCTGTGTTGATGGGAGAACCTTCCAGTAGGACAACCATCTTTGCAGCACTCCACCAATCAGGCCTTTATGGTAGAGTGGCCAGACGGATGCCACTCCTCAGTAAAAGGCACATGACTATCCCACTTGGAGTTTGCTAAAAGGCATCTAAAGGACTTTCAGACCATGAGAAACAAGATTCTCTGGTCTGATGAAATAAAGATTTAACTCTTTGGCCTGAATACCAAGAGTCACATCTGGAGGAAACCTGAGGATATCCCTATGGTGAAGCATGGTGGTGGCAGCATCATGCTGTGGCGATGTTTTTCAGCGGCAGGGACTGGGAGACTAGTCAGGATCAAGGGAAAGATGAACAGAGCAAAGTACAGAGATCCTTGATGAAAACCTGCTCAGGACCTCAGACTGGGCGAAGTTTCACCTTCCAACAGGACAACAACCTTAAGCACACAGCCAAGACAATGCAAGAGAGGCTTCGGGACAAGTCTCTGAATGTCCTTGAGTGGCCCAGCCAGATCCTGGACTTGAACCTGATCGAACAGCTCTGGAGAGACCTGAAAACAGCTGTACAGCAAAGCTCCCCATCCAACCTGACAGAGCTTGAGAGGATCTGCAGAGAAGAATGGGAGAAACTCCACAAATACAGGTGTGTCAAGCTTGTAGCGTCATACCCAAGAAGACTCGAGGCTGTAATCGCTGCCAAAGGTGCTTCAACAAAGTACTGAGTAAAGGGTCTGAATACTTATGTAAATGTGATATTTCATTTTTATTTTGAATAAACTTAGAAAAATAAACAGTTTTTGCTTTGTCATTATTGGGTATTGTGTGTAGATTGATGAGGGGAGGAAACAATTTAATCAATTTTAGAATAAGGCTGTAATGTAAAACAAAATGTGGAAAAAGTCAAGGGGTCTGAATACTTTCCGAACGCGCCAAATATATGCTTCATACAATCAATGCTTTCCTTTTATCAGAAATTCTTCCGACAGACCACCCTCTAAGTATGGCCACAGATGTGACCCACCCAACTCAGGTACAGAGAGAGTCGAGTGATCGTCTGAGGTCAGCACAGGTAGGCCTATCGCTCTGTGTCACTGTTCTGCCCTTGTAACCATGCTGGTTTAGCTGAGGTGCACAGTTTGTGTTCTGAGCAGCACCAAGACTAGAGGAGCCTGCTTCTCTTTGGAATAATGACTCAGCCTTTCAGTCCTTACATTGAAGCTGGTAAACCTCACAATTAAAGCTTGAGTCTGTGATAAAAATTACAAATATAACAGGGCACGTGTTTGGGATATAGCTGAGGGATGGGGTTAAGGAACTGTAACCCCTCTTACAATTAATAGACATCACTCTATATGCAAGGACTGACAGTCCATGACATTTAACAGATCGTTTTAAACCTATTTTGTTGTTTGTAAACAATGAGTAATAAAACCTCATATTTTAGGTTATGTTAATGACAGACATGCTAAGCTCATGAGGCATTTATAAATTATTCAAGAATCAATAGGTTTCAATTAAGAATTTAAATTACCATTGAACAGCGTCCCAAAACCTGAATAAAGCTTTAACCACATCAGTTAATTAGCTAGCCAGTTAGCCTATTACAATCACATTAACACTGTACAACTTTGAGGTAAACATAATAATAAAATATCTGAAATGGAAAGTCCTACAAACTATCACTCATAGCACAGTACCACATATATTATTGCAACAATGTTTCAACCCAAGATCTTTATAAAGTTAAACTTGTAACCATTATTCCCTTAACATAATCATACACCTCTGCAACCAAGTATAGTGAAATACAGTGAAATAGTTGAGTAGCATGAAAGATGTAGGGATGGATTTTGGTCACATTTCAATATTAAACACTGCTTTACTGGCACACTGTGGGACTTTATATAGAACAACATGTAACTTTTCAACAACATGAGTTTGGGTACAACAACAACAAAGAAGCAAGACAGCACCAAGCACCTCTTTTTACCATACAATAATCACATTATTTTGTTAAATCACACAGCAGCTAGGCCACACTACAGACCGTTTGCTAAATACTTATAGGAAATATTCTATCAATAGCCAGGGCTGATAGTGGTACCATCCGAACAATGTGAGGTCTCCTACCTTTCACGGGATTACTCTGTGCCTTCACTGGCCATTCGCTCTCTTCCAAACAGCAAGCGTTGTTACGATGCGTTGACTGACGGAAGTCATGGAACGAATACTTAGAAAAATACAGTTTGCGTTGTGTGTTCTTTTTATACTTTTACATTGTGTTTTCTTTCGGGGCTGTAGACTGCCAGCCCCCGTCCCAGGCGCGGTTTGGAGAGGAAGTGAGCGGAGAGTACGGGCTCATGGGAGGGGCTTGAGTTGACTCCCACTGCCTCCGCCACCTGCTGTCAAGTATCCCTGACTGCAGTGTGCAGTTCGGGGCGGAGCTCAATGTGGGGGCTCACGTTTGACCACGCCCACTGTTTTGGGGGGTTCATCTGAGGTTTGACAGTCTGAATACAACTGAATACACACACTGAATACAAACACACACGTTTGTGCAAGGCACATGTTGAATACAAACATATTTCATTTTTGAAGACCATAAGAGATATTATATAAAGTGGTACCAGCACATGTGTTTTTGCTTCATGTTATATTTGAGACAAGCAACTGATATTTGACCCCAAAAAACCATCTGGGTCAGATGGTTTAGAACCCTTTCTTCTTTAAGGTTGCTGCCCCTATCGTCACCAAGCCTATCTCCAACCTTTTTAACCTGTCTCTGGGGAGGTTCCCATTGCTTGGAAGGCAGCCACAATTCATCCTTTATTTAAAGGGGAGATCAAGCTGATCCTAACTCTTATAGATAGGCCTATTTCTATTTTGCCCTGTTTATCAAAAGTGTTGGAAAAACTTGTCAATAATCAACTGACTGGTTTTCTTGATGTCTATAGTATTCTCTCGGGTTTGCAATCTGGTATCCGTTCAGGTTATGGATGTGTCACTGCAACCTTAAAGGTCCTCAATGATGTCACCATTGCCCTTGATTCTAAGCAATATTGTGCTGCTATTTTAATTGACTTGGCCAAAGCTTTTGATACGGTAGACTATTCCATTCTTGTGGGCCGGCTAAGGAGTATTGGTGTCTCTGAGGGGTCTTCGGCCTGGTTTGCTAACTACCTCTCTCAAAGAGTGCAGTGTATAAAGTCAGAAAATCTGCAGTCTCAACCACTGCCTGTCACCAGGAAAGTACCCTAAGGCTCAATCCTAGGCCCCACGCTCTTCTCAATTTACATCAACAACATAGCTCAGGCAGTAGGAAGCTCTCTTATCCATTTATATGTAGATGATACAGTCTTATACTCAGCTGGCCCCTCCACGGATTTTGTGTTAAATGCTCTACAACAAAGCTTTCTCGGTGTCCAATGAGCTTTCTCTACCCTTAACCTTGTTCTGAACACCTCCACAACAAAGATCATGTGGTTTGGTAAGAAGAATGCCCCTCTTTCCACAGGTGTTATTACAACCTCTGATGGTTTAGAGCTTGAGGTAGTCACCTTATACAAGTACCTGGGAGTATGGCTAGACGGTGCACTGTCCTTCTCTCACATATCAAAGCTGCAGGCTTAAGTTAAATCTAAACTCCTCTTTCACCCCAGCTGCCAAACTAACCCTGATTCAGATGACCATCCTACCCATGCTAGATTACGGAGACATAATTTATAGATCGGCAGGTAAGGGTGCTCTCGAGCGTCTAGATGTTCATTACCATTCGGCCATCAGATTTGCCACCAATGCTCCTTATAGGACACATCAATGCACTCTATACTCCTCTGTAAACTGGTCATCTCTGTATACGCAAGACCCACTGATTGATGCTTATTTATAAAACCCTCTTAGGCCTCACTCACCCCTATCTGAGATATATACTGCAGCCCTCATCCTCCACATACAACACCTGTTCTGCCAGTCACATTCTGTTAAAGGTCCCCAAAGCTCCTCTTTTCAGTTTGCTGCAGCTAGTGACTGGAACGAGCTGCAACAAACACTCAAACTGGACAGTTTTATCTCAATCTCTTCATTCAAAGACACAATCATGGACACTTACTGACAGTTGTGGCTGCTTTGTGTGATGTATTGCTGTCTCTACCTTCTCGACCTTAGTGCTGTTGTCTGTGCCCAATAATGTGTGTACCATGTTTTGTGCTGCTACCATGTTGTATTGCTACCATGCTGTGTTGTCATGTGTTGCTGCCTTGCTATGTTGTTGTCTTAGGTCTCTCTTTATGTAGTGTTGTCTCTATTGTTGTGATGTGTGTTTTGTCCTATATTTATATTGAATTTATTTATTTATTTTAATCCCAGGCCCCCATCCCCGTAGGAGGCCTTTTGGTGGGCTGTCATTGTAAATAAGAATGTTCTTAACTGACTTGCCTAGTTAAATAAAGGTTAAATAAAATAAATATTGTTGCAGTGAACAGACTTATTTATGTCATGTGCTGTTAAAATTGTGTTGATAAATGTTTGTAATTATATTATTTCATTGAGCATATACAGTGGGGCAAAAAATTATTTTGTCAGCCACCAATTGTGCAAGTTCTCCCACTTAAAAAAATGAGAGAGGCCTGTAATTTTCATCATAGGTACACTTCAACTATGACAGACAAAATGAGAAAACAAATCCAGAAAATCACATTGTAGGATTTTTAATGAATTTATTTGCAAATTATGGTGGAAAATAAGTATTTGGTCAATAACAAAAGTTTATCTCAATACTTTGTTATATACCCTTTGTTGGCAATGACAGAGGTCAAACGTTTTCTGTAAAGAAAGAAAGAAAACAGATTGTGGTCATTAAGTAATGTAAGGGAACCTCTTGGGATGTGTGTACAAGAATGCACGTTAATTTAGCTAATAGCCTTATTACGTAGTACCTGATCCTGCAGAGCTGGATGCTGAGGTGACATGCTGTGACTTCTTGGAGGGGGGGGATATCTTCTACATCATCCTGAAATATATTGGAGAGGGCCGGGGTTGAAGTCTTTAAACATTGGTTTAAGACTATACCACTCATCATATGAGGGGGGGGTTTAAGTCTTTAAACATTGGTTTAAGACTATACCACTCATCATGACACCTCCTACCTGTAGAGCGGTTTGTTTTCGCTGTCGTTTTCGATCTTTCAACCTCTCTTCTTCAGACTGTAGTGAGTGAATGACATATATTACATGCATTCGATATGAAAATATATTCAGGTCAGTCTGGCTGCAGTGAAAGAGATTTTAAGGATGCAAATGAAACGTTTTTATAATGTTCAAGACTTACGACTTACAACGTTCTGCAGGAGAACTAGGCACCCCCGTTGCCTAATTTGCTGCATGTTTTCCTTTGAAAAAGAAAATCACACAATCGAATGGTTATCCCAAAAAACATATCCACTAGTGATGAGAAATTCATAATTTATACATACCTCAGTGAAATCACACTGTGCTTACATTGCAATGTACACAGTGTAGTGTAAGTTAAGAAAGAGTAGGTTGTTAAGTTTGAAAGTCATGATAACAATAATGATGATAATAGTAAATAATAATACCCCCTCCAGGAATATATTTCAGGATGTAGAAGACACCCCCCCCCCCCCCAAGAAGTCACAGCATGTCACATCAGCATCCAGCTCTGTGTAATGGCATCCAGAGGTGGAAGAAGGATCGGACCAAAGCGCAACGTGGTAAGTGTTCATGATGATTTATTCAAAACGACCTGAACATTGAAATACAAAACAATAAACGATGTGAACAAAACAAAAACCGAAACAGTACCGTGTGGCCCAAACACTCACACGGAAACAAACACCCACACCCCAAAAGTGAAACCCAGGCTACCTAAGTATGATTCTCAATCAGAGACAACTAACGACCCCTGCCTCTGATTGAGAACCATACTAGGCCGAACACAAAAACCAACATAGAAAAACAAACAGACTGCCCACCCCAACTCACACCCTAACCATACTAAAACAAAGAATAAAATAACAGAACTATGGTCAGAATGTGACAGTACCCCTCCCAAAGGTGCGGACTCCAGCCGCAAAACCTGAACCTATAGGGGATGGTCTGGGTGGGCGTCTGTCCGCGGTGGCGGCTCTGGCGCGGGATGTGGACCCCACTTCACCACAGTTTTTGTCCGCCTCCTCAACCGCCCCCTTGCCCTCTTATGAGGGACGACCCTCGCCACGGGTCCCGAATGGACGGGAGACTCCCGCAGCGCCGGACGGGCGGGAGACTCCGGCGGCGCCGGAGTGAAGGACGGCTCCGGTGGCTCCTGGCTGGCTGGCGGATCCGGCGGCTCAGGACAGACGGGAGACTCTGGCGGCTCAGGACAAACGGGAGACTCCGGCGGCTCAGGATAGACGGGAGACTCTGACAGCGCTGGGCAGGAGGAAGGCTCTGGCAGCGCTGGACAGGAGGGAGCACCTGTAGGGAGAAGACAAAGAGACAGCCTGGTGCGGGGGGCTGCCACCGGAGGACCGGTGCGTGGAGGTGGCACCGGATAGACCGGTCCGTGCAGGCGCACTGGAGCTCTTGAGCACCGAGCCTGCCCAACCTTACCTGGTTGAATGCTTCCCGTAGCCAGGCCAGTGCGGCGAGGTGGAATAGCCCGCACTGGGCTGTGCTGGCGAACCGGGGACACCATGCGTAAGGCTGGTGCCATGTACGTCGGCCCGAGGAGATGCACTGGAGACCAGATGCGTAGAGCCGGCTTCATGGCACCTGGCTCGATGCCCACTCTAGCCCGGCCGATACGAGGAGCTGGAATGTACCGCACCGGGCTATGCACACGCACCGGGGACACCGTGTGCTCCACCGCATAACATGGTGCCTGCCCGGTCTCTCTCGCTCTCCGGGAAGCACGGGAAGTTGGCGCAGGTATCCTACCTGAACTCGCCACACTCCCCGGGGCTGCCTCTCGGGCTTCCAGCCGTGCTGCCGAGCTAGCTCCTCATAATGCCGCCTCTCGGCTTTCGCTGCCTCCAGCTCTGCCTTGGGGCGGCGATATTCACCTGGCTGTGCCCAGGGTCCCTTGCCGTCTAATATCTCCTCCCAAGTCCATCTCTCCAGGTATCGCTGCCTCTCCTGCTGCTGCTGCCTGTTACCACGCTGCTTGGTCCTTTCTTGGTGGGTGTTTCTGTAACGGCATTCAGAGGTGAAAGAAGGATCAGACCAAAGCGCAGCGTGGTAAGTGTTCATGATGATTTATTCAAAATGACCTGAACACTGAAATACAAAACAATAAACAATGTGAACAAAACGAAAACCGACCGGCCCAAACACCCACACCCCAAAAGTGAAACCCAGGCTACCTAAGTATGATTCTCAATCCGAGACAACTAACGACACCTGCCTCTAATTGAGAACCATACTAGGCCGAACACAAAAACCAACATAAAAAAACAAACATAGACTGCCCACCCCAACTCACGCCCTGACCATACTAAAACATACTACTTACTACATACTAAAACAAAGAATAAAATAACAGAACTATGGTCAGAACGTGACACTCTGCAGGAGTTTGATGTATGAATTGTGTAGTGTAAAAACTGTAGGAAATAGGTGCCAAAAAGTGTCAGGAATAATAAACAAGAAAAAATATGAGCAATAACAATAGTGTGCTTTACTTGCTGAAAGCACAGAAATATTACTAACTTTTCATATGTTATAACAGAAAATAGGACTAATATAATATACTGAATAGCATCTTACCATCACAACAAACACCCTACAGTTGTTTGAGAAACCTTGCTTTGGTAGATCCTGTGGTGTGAACAAGGTACCATTTTCAATACAGGAATGACAATCAAATGGTACAGTTCAGTGGAATCATTTAAAGGAATATCCAACCTGAACATCATTCACACCAAAAGTCCTCCAGGGTCCAGGGGACAAGATCAGAGCAATGTTTCTGTGAACACAGTGTATGTGAAAGTAAAGAAAAAGTACAATTCAACAGCTTTGCATGCATAACAGTTTTGAACACAGTTGGAACTGAATTAGCCTAGAGGCTCGAACACCAATTTTTTGGGGGGGAGGGTCACAATGGGTTCAAAGACAACTGCCCCAACTGATAATGTTATCTATGGTTCTGTTTCCATCTGTTTAATGCACCGAATGGGAAATTATGTATCGTACATACATATTTGACATATTACATTTTACTTTAAATAAAACAGAGCCATAGATAATAAAAATAAATAAATAAATGGATAAGTGGTCTTAAACTGAACTACCACTATCCAGATGGGATGAAACAAGGTGCCCTAAAAACCTGAATGGTTGGGTGCGACCTTCATCTCTCCAGCCAGTGCCATGGAAAGATCTAGAAAGAAAATCTCCCTAGCTTGTGGCCTCAGTATCTGTTAAATGTGTTCAAATATGAAACAGACACCTTTTGACATACAACTTTTAAACCTTGACTTTAAAGTTGTAGGATTTATACTAAAAGAGAGGTAGTGGTTAATGAAACATAGCTATGACGTATTATAATTCTAGCAAAGAATAAGATCGGCAATGAGCAACTTCGGTTTACAATAATCAAACAAAGGCAAAACTAAATTTACTTACACATATTGTCCAATGTCCAGGTTCCCATACTGGAATAAGAATCCACTGCTGACCTGCTGCATTCTCCTAAGGAAAGGAAAACAATAGTTGAATATAAACGTGAGTACTTCGTTATTACAAAAATAATAGCCAACACAATAAGAAATGGGTGAATCATTAAAGAAATTACCGGCAAGTGATCCAGGGGGTTCAATGATGCTGGTGGAATCCAAGTAGCAGTGACATGGCTGTTTGCAGCAAACACAGTGTGTCACATTTCTACAACTGAAGCCACTTTATGATTGTGAACTCTGAAAAATAGGAATAACAGTAAAGTAACAAGTTATATAATGAAACTAAATACACTGATGTAACTGAAAAAAATAGGTCAAATCAAAGAAACGTGAACGTCAAATATATTTAATAAACAAATAAATAAATAGTACCTCTGTGCCTCACTGAAGCATGACCTTTGATGTGGTTGTTGACCTTTGATGTGGTTGTTGACCTTTGATGTGGTTGTTGACCATATATTGTTCAGCCTTATGTGCAGAAGGGGCAGTGATGAAGATGACTGCTGCAGCATTTAGTTTATTTCCGCTCTACAATAACATGTCTCTATACATCAAAGAAAATAAGCATAGACATAAATGGCATGATAATTAGAAAGGCATAAAATAAGCTATTTAATTTCATGATTGTATATACTTTGTCTAGGCTGTGTAGACTCACTATGTGTAACTTAAGGAATGGCGGTCGGCATCAACGATACACATTTAGAGCCAGCCAAACACATGGCATATATTGAAGAAACACAAAAAAAATCAATCAATGTAAACTGAGGCTTACTGCTCAAGTAGGCACATTTGTCCAAATAAGATTCCCTCATTGTAAGCAATTAGCTAGCTCACATGCAAAAGGGTGCTATTGCTACTTAGCTAGCTCACGTGAAAAAGGGTGCAAATTAATAATAATAATTAACGGTAAATATTAAACGGTCTAGTGGAGGAATAGATCAATATGCTAACATCGGTGCGGTAGTTGGTCATATAAAAACATACCACTGCCCTGGTATAACATGAATATTACAAAGTACATTATGCATAATGACAGTCTCATTTACTTCCATGGTTTATATTTTTATCCATGTAGGTTAGGCTCGATTAAGAGTCGCTTCGTTGATGTTGATACTTTCGACGTTTACCTCAACTTTATCTTGGCCATTGTAAATGAGAACTTGTTCTCAACTAGCCTACCTGGTTAAATAAAGGTGAAATAAAAACTTGGGTGACCTTTAAGGGTTCAGGGTTAAACGCGTTTGACTCCTCCTACATTTAGCCTAGCCCTGAAGTTTGACTCTACACACATTGAGCCCTGCACCGAACTGCACGCTGCAGTCAGGGGTTTCTCCCTGCTGTAGCGCGATTGGAGGGCAGAGCACATGGCACAGGCACTTGGCCAGGGAGTCAGTGATAACTCATAAATAATTAACGGTAAATATTAAACGGTCTAGTGGAGGAATAGATCAATATATTAAACCCTATCCATAGCCTTATCAGTTCAACCCATAACTAAACATACACTAGCTCTGATCATCTCCAACCCCTAGGCTATTAGAGCTCAAACCAAGGCCTAACTTTATTTCCAAATCTAATCCTAGGGCAGCCTCATTTCCAACCCTAATCCAAATGTGAAGACAGATTTGAGATAAACAACTTAGGCTAATGCAGTCTATTCATCTATCATCATATACTGAAATGTATTAAAATTCGGGGGTAACCCCTCGACCAGGATTCAAATTCAGGTCCGACTGTCAACACAATACCTTATCCATTATGCCAAGAGATCCAACCCCATTGACAAGGTTGCTAGATGTTGCGGTAAGGTCACTACACGACCCCCTTCCTTCAGGAGCTATCTTGTCCCTACACTTCTCTATACCAAGTCCCTCACATCAAGTATACATGCCTCTGCAATTGCCTCACGAGTGCCATCCCACTTCTAACACAAATTTAGTGAATTCAGGGGGTTGCCCTGACCAGGACTCAAACGCGGGTCCAGCAACTGTCAACCCAACACCTAAGCCTTTACGCCAAGAGAACTGAACCTCTTGACGAGGGCCTGATTTGTGCACCCGAAACAAGAAATGGGATGATGATATTTGGTAGTAGGCCTAAACACATCCAGGAAGGATCAGTTTGGCATTAACTTTGATGCAAGAGTACATTTTAGTCAATCAGCAGACACTCTCATCCAGAGCAATTTACAGCAGTGAGTGCATACATTTTCATACAGGTCCACCATGGGAATCAAACCCACAACCCTGTCATTGCAAGCAACATGCTCTACCAACAGCACACAACTGACAGGAATGACTCCTGGGTAAATGTCCTGATATGCAGACCCAAAACAAGGAATAGGGTGTTCTGATGGTATTTTGTAGAGTGCTTGGAAAGGGATAGAAACGTTTTTAACACAAACAACAGTTGAGTTTTCTATTTACTGAAGTACAGTGGTGGAAAAAGTACCCACTTGAGCAAACGTAAAGATACCTTAATAGAAAAGGACTCAAGTAAAAGTGAAAGTCAACCAGTAAAATCCTACTTGAGTAAAAGTCTATAAGCATTTGGTTTTTAAAATATTCTTAAGTATCAAAAGTAAATGTAATTGCTGAAATATACTTAAGTATCAAAAGTAAATGTAATTGCTGAAATATACTTAAGTATCAAAAGTAAATGTACAAGTGTATATCATTTCACATTCCTTAGATTAAGCAAACCAGACGGCACCATTATTATTTTTCTAATGAATATCCAGGGGCACACCAATACTCAGACATCATTTACAAACGAAGCATGTGTTTAGTGAGTCCGCTAGATCAGAGGCAGTAGGATGACCAGGGATGTTCTCTTGATAAGTGTGTGAGTTAGACCATTTTCCTGTCCTGCTAAGCGTTCTAAATGTAACGAGTACTTGGAGTCAGGGAAAATGTATAGAGTACAAAGTACATATTTTTCTTTAGGATTGTAGTGAAAAACAGATACCCAAAAAAACTACTTAAGTAGTACTTTCAAGTATTTTTACTTATGTACTTTACGCCACTGCTGAAGTCACACCTTTTTCATTTACAAGTGAATACAGTATGTGCACATCAACAGTAGAGGGTGGTGTAGTCTCTTGTATTGACCCTTATGGCAACGCTTTACCTCAAGCCTGCAGATATAATGCTTTATAAATTGTTACAAGCATGTATGAGCCTTCAATGTCTTATGGTGAGGCTTATGATATGTCTCTCTATGTATCAACATTTCAACTGACAAAAATTGACTGGTACTGAGTCAGGCCCATTATTAGAAAGCATTACAAGGGAGGTTGTTCTCATGATGTCTTCTAATGCATTACATCTGCAGCTATTGCAGATGTAACATGTTACCACACTTACTCTACAATAGGCTTTCATTGAGCGATCACAATCAGTGTCCCATGCACCAAGGAACAATCAAAATCAAATCAGATTATATTTGTTACGTTCTTCATAAACAACAGGTGTAGACCAACAGTGAAAGGCTTACTTACGTGCCCTTCCTAACAATGCAGCAAAAATAGACAAATAAAATAACAAATATAACACGTAATAATAAAAGTAATAATAAATACACAATGAGTAATGATAACTTAATACAAAGGGTACCAGTAATAAGTTGATGTGCAGGGGTATGAGGTAATTGAGGTAAATACAGTGCCTTTCGAAAGTATTCGGCCCCCTTGAACTTTGCGACCTTTTGCCACATTTCAGGCTTCAAACATAAAGATATAAAACTGTATTTTTTTGTGAAGAATCAACAACAAGTGGGACACAATCATGGATATTTCAAACTTTTTTAACAAATCAAAAACTGAAAAATTGGGTGTGCAAAATTATTCAGCCCCCTTAAGTTAATACTTTGTAGCGCCACCTTTTGCTGCGATTACAGCTGTAAGTCGCTTGGGGTATGTCTCAGTTTTGCACATTGAGAGACTGAAATTTTTTCCCATTCCTCCTTGCAAAACAGCTCGAGCTCAGTGAGGTTGGATGGAGAGCATTTGTGAACAGCAGTTTTCAGTTCTTTCCACAGATTCTCGATTGGATTCAGGTCTGGACTTTGACTTGGCCATTCTAACACCTGGATTTGTTTATTTTTGAACCATTCCATTGTAGATTTTGCTTTATGTTTTGGATCATTGTCTTGTTGGAAGACAAATCTCCGTCCCAGTCTCAGGTCTTTTGCAAACTCCATCAGGTTTTCTTCCAGAATGGTCCTGTATTTGGCTCCATCCATCTTCCCATCAATTTTAACCATCTTCCCTGTCCCTGCTGCAGAAAAGCAGGCCCAAACCATGATGCTGCCACCACCATGTTTGACAGTGGGGATGGTGTGTTCAGGGTGATGAGCTGTGTTGCTTTTACGCCAAACATAACGTTTTGCATTGTTGCCAAAAAGTTAAATTTTGGTTTCATCTGACCAGAGCACCTTCTTCCACATGTTTGGTGTGTCTCCCAGGTGGCTTGTGGCAAACTTTAAACGACACTTTTTATGGATATCTTTAAGAAATGGCTTTCTTCTTGCCACTCTTCCATAAAGGCCAGATTTGTGCAATATACGACTGATTGTTGTCCTATGGACAGAGTCTCCCACCTCAGCTGTAGATCTCTGCAGTTCATCCAGAGTGATCATGGGCCTCTTGGCTGCATCTCTGATCAGTCTTCTCCTTGTATGAGCTGAAAGTTTAGAGGGACGGCCAGGTCTTGGTAGATTTGCAGTGGTCTGATACTCCTTGCATTTCAATATTATCACTTGCACAGTGCTCCTTGGGATGTTTATAGCTTGGGAAATCTTTTTGTATCCAAATCCGGCTTTAAACTTCTTCACAACAGTATCTCGGACCTGCCTGGTGTGTTCCTTGTTCTTCATGATGCTCTCTGCGCTTTTAACGGACCTCTGAGACTATCACAGTGCAGGTGCATTTATACGGAGACTTGATTACACACAGGTGGATTGTATTTATCATCATTAGTCATTTAGGTCAACATTGGATCATTCAGAGATCCTCACTGAACTTCTGGAGAGAGTTTGCTGCACTGAAAGTAAAGGGGCTGAATAATTTTGCACGCCCAATTTTTCAGTTTTTGATTTGTTAAAAAAGTTTGAAATATCCAATAAATGTCGTTCCACTTCATGATTGTGTCCCACTTGTTGTTGATTCTTCACAAAAAAATACAGTTTTATATCTTTATGTTTGAAGCCTGAAATGTGGCAAAAGGTCGCAAAGTTCATGGGGGCCGAATACTTTCGCAAGGCACTGTATGTACATGTAACTATGAATGAAGTGACAAGGCAATACGATAGATAATAAAAAGTAGTGGGCAGCAGTGTATGTGAAGAGTCAAAAATGTTAGTGCAAAAAGGGTCAATGCAGATAGTCTGGGTAGCTATTTGGTTAACTATTTAACTAACTAAGTAACTTAACTTCCAATCAGTCTTATAGCTTGGGGGTAGGAGCTGTTCAGGGTCCTGTTGGTCCCAGATTGCATCAGTACCGCTTGCTGTGCAGTAGCAGAGAGAACAATATATGACATGGGTGGCCGGAGAGTTTTATCAGAAACAGTGTGCCATGCACCATCAGCTATCCCAAACAGTGTGCCATGCACCATCAGCTATCCCAAACAGTGTGCCATGCACCATCAGCTATCCCAAACAGTGTGCCATGTACCATCAGCTATCCCAAACAGTGTGCCATGCACCATCAGCTATCCCAAACAGTGTGCCATGCACCATCAGCTATCCCAAACAGTGTGCCATGCACCATCAGCTATCCCAATCAGTGTGCCATGCACCATCAGCTATCCTAGTCAGTGTGCAATGTACCATCAGCTATCCCAACCAGTGTGCCATGCACCATCAGCTTTCCCAATTAGTGTGCCATGCAAAACATTCCATGTACTATCCCTCTCAGACTACCAAATACCATCAGAACATCCCATCCCTTGTTTTGGGTCCACATATCAGGAAAACAACCCAGAAGTCGTTCCTGTCAGTTGTGTGCTGTTTACTCATGCATAAAGGTTCATGGAAAAACTGCTCCTTCCTTGATGTGTTTATAAAAAAAAATATTCAACCTTTATTTTGTAAGATGGTTGCCACCACGTAGTCTGGGTTCCAGTCTTTTCCAAATCTTTGGTAAATGACAGGAGTGGCAAGGAGTGGAATGTAATAGCTGAACAGATGTGTCAATCAGGCTAAGTTTCACGCTCCCCAGTGTAGACAACATAGAGTTGCACAGTGGTGTCATAATACCCATAAAACCTAGCGGTCAACAGGGAAATGGTTCCAATAATTTTTACACCATTCATTTTTCCCATAGGGGATTTTAGAACCACTTAAAATAAGGGCTGTGTTTTGTGTAGGCTTACCCTGACATAACATTTTGATAACCATATAAATCTCTCTCAGACAATGAGACTTTTATCAATATATTTGACTTATTTCATCTCATATTCGAAAATGCTAATTAGCATCAAAATAAACATCATGCAAGACTACAAATCCCTGCAAGCTCCTGCTCGTCATCTCTAGCTGACACCTTTGCTAAAAGGTATTATGTCAATTTAAAACTTGCATAAGACGGTTCACAGAATTGTCAATTTTTCTGAAATGTAGCCAATTTATTAATTACTAAATTTAGCTAACATTAGATAGTTAATCCAGAGATTCTTACCTTTGCCTCGATTCGGCAGTCTCATTCAAATCATCATGTCATTTGCAGTACTTTATGATTGCCACATAAGCAGCTAATTAGATATACATGGTTATCAAAACGTCACGTCAAGGTAAGCCTACACGAAACACAGAACTTATTTAAAATGTTTCTAAAATTAATGATGTAAAAACAATTGGAACCATTTCCTTGTTTGACTGCTAGGTTTGATGGGTATTATGACTAATACTGTGGTACTCTATCCCTATGAGGTGTGGCACCCATCTTACAAAATCTCTACTTTACAATAGGCTTTCATTGAGCAATCACAATCAGTGTGGCATGCACTGTCTATCACAGTCAGTGTGCCATGCACCGGCTATCAAAGTCAGTGTGCCATGCACCGGCTATCACAGTCAGTGTGCCATGCACCGGCTATCACAGTCAGTGTGCCATGCACCGGATATCAAAGTCAGTGTGCCATGCACCGGCTATCACAGTCAGTGTGCCATGCACCGTCTATCACAGTCAGTGTGCCATGCAATGTCTATCACAGTCAGTGTGCCATGCACCGGCTATCAAAGTCAGTGTGCCATGCACCGGCTATCACAGTCAATGTGCCATGCATTGTCTATCACAGTCAGTGTGCCATGCACCACCAGCTATCACAGTCAGTGTGCCATGCACTGTCTATCACAGTCAGTGTGCCATGCACCGGCTATCAAAGTCAGTGTGCCATGCACCGGCTATCACAGTCAGTGTGCCATGCACCGGCTATCACAGTCAGTGTGCCATGCACCACCAGCTATCACAATCAGTGTGCCATGCACCGGCCATCACAGTCCGTGTGCCATGCACCACCAGCTATCACAATCAATGTGGCATGCACCACCAACTACCACAATCAGTGTGCCATGCACCGACTATCACAGTCAGTATGCCATGCACTGACTATCACAGTCAGTGTGCCGTGCACCACCAGCTATCACAATCAGTGTGCCATGCACCGGCCATCACAGTCCGTGTGCCATGCACCACCAGCTATCACAATCAATGTGGCATGCACCACCAACTACCACAATCAGTGTGCCATGCACCGACTATCACAGTCAGTGTGCCATGCACCACCAACTACCACAATCAGTGTGCCATGCACCGACTATCACAGTCAGTGTGCCATGCATCGACTATCACAGTCAGTGTGCCATGCATCGACTATCACAGTCAGTGTGCCATGCACCACCAGCTGTCACAATCAGCTCAATAAGTGATTAAAGCATTATTACACAATGGTGCACGTCATCTTGTGAGTCTGTCTAGTCTTGATGACTACAGACCAGTCATCTTGACCTCCTTGGTAATGAAGTCCTTTGAGAAACTGATTAAGAAGGCTTTTGGACAAGACACAGCACCATCTTGATCCGTTTTAGTTTGTATATAGGGCTAAGCTGGGTGTACAGGATGCTACTTGAGACCCTACTTGATCTTCTATGCAAACATATAGAGCACCAAAACTCATGCCAAGCTGTTATTTGTTGATTTCTCATCTGCTTTTAATACCATTCAGCCCCATCTGTTAGTGAACAAACTCACTAATAATTTTGGTGTAGACTCATATAGTGGGCTGGATCCTTGACTTTCTAACCAACAGAAGAACCCAGAGGGTGAAGGACGGTGAATGGGTGCTTGTCAGGGGAGCTATCATCATAAACAGGCTCACCCCAGGGGTGTGTCCTCTCGCCATTCCTCTACAATATATCCTGTACACTGATGATTGTCGTAGCCAGAACGAGAACAGATACATCCTGAAGTTTGCGGACCACTCTGTAATAGTCAGTCTCCTTCATGATAAGGAAACTGCACATGGCCCTGTTGTTAATGATTTTGTACATGGGTGTGACAGTGTATTCTTACAACTGAATGTGACAAAAAACAATTATATGTGTATTGATTTCAGGTGTCAACCCCCTACCCCTCAGAACACTATCATCAAGGGCCAGAAGGTAAACGCTGTAGACAACTACAAGTATTTTGGCACAAATTATTGATAATAACTTTGAGTCTAACACTGACATGTTGTGTAAGGGCCAGCAACGCCTTTTTTTGTCTCAGACAACTGGCAAAGTTCCAGGTAGAAAGGAGTCTTTTGTAAGTCGTACATAGAGTCTGTCTTAACATTTTATTTTATTTGCTGGTACGGCAACCTTGGTGTAAAAGTAAAAAATAGCTAGCTAGAAATAGTGAAAGTGGGCAGTAAGATCACAGGAGTCCAGCAGAATAGTCTGTCTGATCTGTACAACAGAAAGGCAGAATTCATCCTGTCTGACTATGCCTACCCCCCTACACCATGAGTTCCAGGTCTGGCTCCTGGTTTAGATTCCCCACTGTTAAGACTAACAGGCCCAAGCACTCCTTTACCCCTATGACCATTGCCCTTTTGAAGACAGAGGAGAGGTAGGCAGGTGAGGGATGAGGAGGATGATGTTTTTTCTTTCTGTCAGTACATTGACACATTGTTCACGAGAAGATCGAAGAATGCACAGAGCACTTCACTTATTAGGCAACTTTTGATTGTTATACTTGTGCACTGCTGCTAATGTCGATCACTAGAAGTCTACTGTATATAATTGGCTGTCAGGCAGATGACTTGATGGAATAGCCCATTGTATTACCTACAACTGTGTCTCATTGTGATCTATGTGGATTCTATATTTTTTTTTTTTTATTTATTTTACCTTTATTTAACCAGGTAGGCAAGTTGAGAACAAGTTCTCATTTACAATTGCGACCTGGCCAAGATAAAGCAAAGCAGTTCGACAGATAAAACGACACAGAGTTACACATGGAGTAAAAACAAACATACAGTCAATAATGCAGTATAAACAAGTCTATATACAATGTGAGCAAATGAGGTGAGAAGGGAGGTAAAGGCAAAAAAAGGCCATGATGGCAAAGTAAATACAATATAGCAAGTAAAATACTGGAATGGTAGTTTTGCGATGGAAGAATGTGCAAAGTAGAAATAAAAAAATAATGGGGTGCAAAGGAGCAAAATAAATAAATAAATAAAAATTAAATACAGTTGGGAAAGAGGTAGTTGTTTGGGCTAAATTTTAGGTGGGCTATGTATGTTCAATGTTGTTATTTATGCTCCTATGCTGAAAAACAAAGTGTCCCCTGGGACAATAAACTTGAAACCTGCCATCTACCCATTCAGTTCACCAGCAAAAAAGAGCAGGCATATTTTTTGTTTTGTTTTTATTGTCTATATCCATTTTATTATAACTATTATCAAGAACATATTATATAATTTCCTTCAGTAATGAATCTTCTTAGAAAATAATAAATGACATTGGTCTAGGTGACCAGATTGAGTTCAACAGTCATCGGAATAATTCAGAATGGTCTCACCACAGATGGATGCCTAATTCTCATATGAACACTTAAAGTACTAAGAACTTACATGTACATATTACAGAGGCTAGTGAAAGAAATACAATGTCCAGTACAAACATTATCTATAAAGTCAAAATGGATGGAAGTATTAGTACTAACAACCAATCCTAACAATCTTTGATTACTCTAGTAACAACACCCAATCAAAATATTTCAGTTCATCAGACCTGGAGGTTTTCAGTAGCACCCATGGGCTTAAGCTAGACAGCATTTACCCAGCTAAAAGTAAGAAAACTATAGCCTATTATAGCATGCAGTAGCACTTAACATCTGCTTCTATAGGCTTAGTCAGTGCCCTACTAATACAATAAAGTATGTGACTGGTAAATGTTTCACATTGTTCAGCATTAAGTGTTTCTCAAAGAAAACAAAGGCTCCAAAATACCAGGCTATCATATGAGTTAAGACAAAAGCAAAAAGTGTGCAAAAAGAAGAAATCGTTCAGTTGTGTCCTCGGTAAAACTGTCATCAAAACACTTCCCAATCAATCATTAATGACTTATACTGTTTTTCAATGCTTTCTTACGGCATCAGTGGCACGACTCTTTATGACGTAGCTTGTTTAAGAGCTACCAGGTGTACAGGCAGTTTGTATACAAAAGAAATATCTAGAAATACTATTCCTCTGAATTGGTAAATAAGCTTTATTATTAATGTTACATGTACATTATACATCTTTAACTGGAACTATCCAGCATGTCACTGGTCTGAAAAAACATTGTTCTTCATACTACGATGGAGTCGTAGTAGCTTACTGAAAGAATACATGAAAAACAACATAGTAATAACAATAACAAAAAACTTTGTACAGCTTATACAACTTTGGAGATATTTCTAGGGTGTTGTACATACAATATAGTTGCATGCCATTTTCTTCAATACGCTGAACTTTTGGCAACACTGGCACTGCCATCGTAAATGTCAGACTTGTCTCGTACAGTTCTCAGTCACGTGATACATGCAAACTTTATATACTTAAAATAGAAACAAATACACAATAACAAAATATCCACATTGACTACATTGAATCAGACTTGGCTCCTTAGTCAAGATGGACTGGGTTGAGGTCCAGTCTTCCATCCAACATGGCTGTTCCACACAAACCTCTCAGATATGCTCAAAAATCCTTACAATGGACCAGGACCGCATTCTTCTGAAAGGCAGAAAATGTGTGACACACACACACACAAAATCCACTGCTCTTCTATGCACAAAACACACAATCCTCTTGAGCACATATCTGTCCATCGTCCGTCCGACTCCCCCAACACACACACACACACACACACACACACACACACACACACAGTGCAATTCCAAATTATAAAACAAAATAAAAAACAAAAGGGTGGGTATTTCAGAAGTTCACAGTTGCAGCAGGTGTGTGATTGAGGGGTGAAGTCAAGTTGACAAGTTGACGAGCTCATGGGCCACAAACTGTTTCAAGCGCTCCAGGTACTGTCCGTAGAGCTCCACATCGTTGTGGCCGGCGCCCTCCACCCACAAGGGCTCCACGGGCCTCTGGCAGCGCTCGTACAGCGCCAGGCCGTGGGAAAAGTCGATCACCTCATCCTCTGTCCCGTGAATTACCAGCACTGGAGAAGTCACCTTGGAGATCTTGTCAATACTTTGGGAGGCGAGTTTAGATGGGCAGACGCACCACACACACGAGGGAAAGAACAGAGGAAAGAGGAAGGGAACTGTTAGGCAAGTATAATTTCCGAGCAATGATAAACAGATGACAGGAATAGGATTTAAAATAACTCAATGTAGTAATTTCAACGGCAGGCAGTTTACCCTTTTAGACTTGTCAACAGTGCAATTCTCTACGGCTGGCACAATTACTGTATAGCCAACGGTTATGAAAATAAAATAACCATCTAAAAAAATACAATTAATGGCTGCCTAGTATTGTGATGCAATAATTTCCATGGTAAGGTAGAATGTTCATTCAAATTATTTTAAAACCTCTTGAGAATCCGACCCCCCCCCCCCCCCATATCCAAATCTAACTGCCTGTAGCTCAGGGCCTGGCAAGGATAAGCATATTCTTGATACCAATTGAAAGGAAACACTTTGAAGTTTGGGGATATGTGAAATTAATGTAGGAGAATATAACACATTAGATCTGGTAAAATATAATGCATCATCTTTGAAATGCAAGAGAAAGGCCATAATGTACTATTCCAGGTTAGGCGCAATTTAGATTTTGGTCACTAGATGGCATAAGTGTGTGTGCAAACATTTAGTCTGATTCAATAAACCATTGTATTTCTGTTCAAAATGTTGTATCAAAATTGCCCAAATGTGCCCAATTGGTTTATTAATACAATTTCAAATTCATAACTGTGCACTCTCCTCAAACAATAGCACAGTATTCTTTCACTGTAATAGCTACTGAAAATTGGACAGTGCAGTTAGCTTAAATTCTTGTTAATCTTTCTGCACATAGCAGATGTCCTGTGAAATGTTCTTGTTACTTACAACCTTATGCTAATCACATTAGCCTACGTTAGCTCAACCATCCCATGGGGGGGGGGGGGGGGGGAGGGGGACGACACACCGATCCCATAGAGGTTATCTGATGTGGGTCATGCAATGGAATGTATTTTGTGCAATGCCAATTGAGTTGAATCAACTAATCACAGCACACATTGAGGAGTATACTTCCTGCTTTTATTTCCTGCTTTGCTCTATGGGTACACTTGCAATGGCCACCAGTCCACCCATTATGCCATCATTGACTTGAACGGGGACACCTGTTCTATTCATCCTATTTCTATGGCAGCACATGCAGTCAGGAGTGGAGGAGATGAGAAAATGTCTTTCTTTTTTAAATACGCACTTTGCCAAAGGTTATTTGAACGGTTATAATGGTGACCATGGTCATTTGGCTGACCAAAATTCCATGACAGTCACAGTCCTACGATTCTCCATAACCTGGCAGCAACCAAGGACCACCAGATGGATCATTTGAGTTAAGAGTGACTCAAACATGACTGCTTTATGATCTGTGTGTGTGTCACTCACTTGGGGAAGGCGTCAAAGCAGTAGGTTTTCTTGGTGTCTGGGAAGGCCACTCTCATGCCAGAGGTGAGGGGGGAGTGCAGGACGACCGCAGCGCTCTCGTAGCGTGCCGCCAGGTCCACGGAAGGGACCGTACCGATACTCTGACCATACACGATCACAGTCTCTGGCCTAATACCATACCTGGGGGCAGAGACACAGAACATTATCATCAGC
This sequence comes from Oncorhynchus kisutch, assembly GCF_002021735.2. Classification (NCBI taxonomy): domain Eukaryota; kingdom Metazoa; phylum Chordata; class Actinopteri; order Salmoniformes; family Salmonidae; genus Oncorhynchus; species Oncorhynchus kisutch. Next base: position 19,562,719 of record NC_034176.2, on the reverse strand, counting down.
AACACAGCATCAATTTCCTGATACTATGAGTAAGGACGATGACAAGGTAGGATGTCGATGATGATGTAGACCAAGAGAAGGATGATGACAGTTTGTCAGTCAGTCGCTATTAACAAGATTCCGTCACCCCACTCAGGTCAGAAGTCCAGTAGTCAGGAGGGAGCTTATGTCTAGGATCAGTCGGTGTGGGAGCATTGACGTGTCAACGAGGGGTGTGGTGGGACAAGCAGGAGATACCGATAGAAAAAGAGAGGGAGAGAAAGGCATTCCACAGCTGATTATGGAGAATGTGACCAACACAGTCAGTCAGCTGACTTTCCCAGCTATAAACCGCTGCAGGACTGATCACACAAACATCACCAGTTCTACCTAGCCCAGCCTGTAGAACACTGACACAAGGGTAGGTCATCCAACTGGTTGGAGAGTGACAGCACAGACATATGATGCGTGGAGGTTCACAGGAGGTCCCAAGAGGTCAAAACCTTCTGATGACAGAGTGGACTAAGTAGGCGCACAGGGCCCATAGGAACTAGACTATATTAAGAACTAGAATCCTCAAATGTGGGTGAGGAATTTTAAATTCAGCCTCTTCTTTGCCGGCAACTGTTCTGAGCAGCAGCATTACCTCAAACAGGCGAGCCAGGCTATAGCAGGTTGGCCAAAACCTAACATGTCAAACCACAGTGTGTAATGTTTATAACAGTTCATGTAAAACATATGATATAAAGTACAGCCAGGGACTGTAACACTAGTGGATCAGGTGAATGTAAGTGACTGTGTGTGTGTGTGTGTGTGTGTGTGTGTGTGTGTGTGTGTGTGTGTGTGTGTGTGTGTCTGTGTGTGCATCCAGGCAAACTTAGGGTCAATTTCAGCATGAACTCACTTTACCTCACTGAGCACGCTCCATGGTTATATAAGCTCTCCACTACCCAATCATCAATTTATTCCCCGAGACCAATCCAATCTATAACGCAGAGAGAGCGAGGGAGAGAGCAAGAGCAAATGAAAGGGAAGAAATAGGGGAAGACCAGAACCACTGACAGTAGAGGTCAACAAGGGGGAAGCAGCTAGGCTATAAGATAATTGTGTCTCGTGTTCTATACTGGGTCATATTTTCAACTGAAGAGGACCTGCTGCTACATACGTTAATAGCACGTTAATCACTGCTCTCTCTCCTGCCCTCAGTCATGTCAATCGGAACTGAAAATCGAGTTACACTCAATACGAACCATACTATACCAAATTACATTACAAACTACTTACTGTGTTGGTTGCCATGGGCACTACTGTGTGTGTGTGTGTGTGTGTGTGTGTGTGTGTGTGTTTGCTGACGGGACCTTTATTTTGTCTCCAATCAATAATATGATTGATCAGGAAGTTTGTTGTTTTCACTTCCTGGGGCAGAGGCTGCAGTGAGTATCTGTCTGAAACCTCATTGGACATCTGTTACTAGGCTACACGTCAATATTAGACTTGGAAGGATTTACTGCTGGAACAGATCCAAGTGAAAAGAAAATGGAACAGCACTATTCTATTTGAGTGGACATCCCTCACAGCAGGTTCCCACTGACAAAACCCAACCCTTTTAGTTCCACAAATAGTGTGCTCTCTCTGTGTGTGTGTGTGTGTGTGTGTGTGTGTGTGTGTGTAAAAATGCTGTAAAGCAAGAATGCTTTCTAAAATATACATGTTAATAGTTTATTTATCAATTAACAAAATGCAAAGTGATTGAACAGAAAAACATACATCAAAACAATATTTGGTGTGATCACCCCTTGCCTTCAAAACAACATAAATTCTTCTAGGTACACTTGCACACAGTTTGAAGGAAGTCGGCAGGTAGGGTGGCCCAAACATCTTGGAGAACTAACCACAGTTTGAAGGAAGTCGGCAGGTAGGGTGGCCCAAACATCTTGGAGAACTAACCACAGTTTGAAGGAAGTCGGCAGGTATGGTGGCCCAAACATCTTGGAGAACTAACCACAGTTCTCCTGTGGATTTAGGTAGCCTCAGGTGCTACTCTCTCTTCATATAATCCCAGATAGACTCAATGATGTTTGGGGTCGTTGTCACGCTGCAGAATAAATATGGGGCCAATCAGATGCATCCTTGATGGTATTGTATGATGGATAAGTATCTGCCTGTACTTCTCAGCATTGAGGAGACCAATCATTCTCACCAAATCCCCAACTCCATTTTCAGAAATGCAGCCCCAAACTTATAAGGAACCTCCACCATGCTTCACTGTTGGGTGCAGACCCTCATTCGTGTACCGTTCTCCAGCCCTTCAGAGAACAAACTGCCTTCTGCTACAGCCAAATCTTTCACATTTTGACTCATCAGTCCAAAGCACCTGCTGCCATTTTTCTGCAACCCAGTTCCTGTGTTTTCGTGCATAGTTGAGTCGCTTTCCATGTCGAAGGTATGGCTTTTTGGCCGCAAGTCTTTCATAAAGGCCGCTTCTTACCAGACTTCTCCGGAAAGTAGATGAGTGTACAAGGGTCCCACTGTTTTCTGCCAATTCTGAGTTGATGGCACTGCTGGACATCTTTTGATTGCGAAGGGAGTAAGCATGATGTGTCTTTCCTCTGCTGCAGTAAGTTTCCTTGGCCGACCACTGAGTCTACGGTCCTCAACGTTGCCCGTTTCTTTGTGCTTCTTCAAAAAGAGCTTGGACATCTGGAAACCCCTGTCTGCCTTGACATGTCTGTCTGGGCGAGACCTTACTGATGCAGTATAACTACCTTGTGTCTTGTTGCTGTGCTCAGTCTTGCCATGGTGTAGGACTTCAGCAACCTCACCTGGTTAGCAGAGTTTGGCTGTTGCTCACCCAGTTTTATTCCCCCTGTTTCTCTGTTTCAGTTAATGATCGCATTTCAACCTACATATTGAATTGATTACCATTAGCACCTGTTTGGCATAATTGTTTAATCATACACCTGATTATGTGCCAACAAAATCCCTGACTTTGTGCAAGTGTACCTACAAGAATTGATGATGTTTTGAAGGCAAAGGGTGGTCACACCAAATTTGCATTTCGTTAATTGATAAATATAATTTATTAACATGTCTATTTTTGAAAGCATTCTTACTTTAGGGCATTTTTTCACACCTGCCTAAAACTTTTGTACAGTACTGTATGTACCAATAAAGTGTGTCTGCTGACGGTGTGGGACACACCTGCTGACTCATGATTGAGTCACCTGAACACGCAGGTAAGACAGGACCTCCCCCTGCACCAGAACATAGGAACACGAGCGTGTGCAAACACAACACATTTTCCTCTCTGACATCAACGCAAATGCAACCTAAACTCAAACACATCATTAAAACAGTATCTTGCTTTTAAAACTCACCTCAAAGTGATTGGTCAATTTGAGGAACAAGTTCAACAACAGGTTGAAACTGAGTGAAAAACATGTTGTTTCAAAGCCTAACAACTAAAATGGACAGCGCTTTCTAAGGTGATGACTAATTCAAAACACCATATGCATATTAGAGCTTACGCATCAGCATAGGCCTATGTATGAGCTAGCTAAAATAAATCACGGGTTTATTATGATTGTGTATATTAGACTTTTTAAAATGTAGACGTTCCAAAGGCGCACATCAATGGCTTGTATGCATGCAGGCCTGGAGATGCTAAACATCTTTATGATAATTAAGTGTAAATTACCATGATACAGGCAGACTTTTGCATGACAATAACCAGCTGACAACATTTCATGACCGCCACAGCCTCATCTCCAGCCCTCATTTAACTTGCAAGAGAAACACACTCACATAAAACAGACAGCGGCAGGATGCTAAAGGGGAGACATTGAGAGAGAGCTTTTAGATATGATAAATAATTCACGTTCAAAGTCAGTAGGCCCACAGCTTTTTTTCCGCACAAGCCAAACACATCTCATATAGACTATGACCTGTAGTCAGCCACAGGTAAAACAGTCATGTTTTACCTGTGACTGTTTTACCTGTGGCTGACTACAGGTCATAGTCTATATGAGATGTGTTTGGCTTGTGCGGAAAAAAAGCTGTGTGTCAGAAACGATGTATGGGTTTCCCCACTCTTATATATATGTATATATATATATTTTTTACTTTCCCCCCCAATTTTGTCATATCCAATCGGTAGTCACAGTCTTGTCTCATCGCTGCAACTCCCGTAGAGTCGAAGGTCGAGAGCCGTGTGCCCTCCGAAACACAATCCAACCAAGCCGCACTGCTTCTTGACACAATGCCAGCTTAACCCGGAAGCCAGCCGCACCAATGTGTCTGAGGAAACACCGTACACCTGGCGACCGTGCAGCGTGCATGTGTCCGGCCCGCCGCAGCAGTCGCTACAGCGCGATGGGACAAGGACATCCCTGCCGGCCAAAACCTCCCCTAACTCGGACGAAGCTGGGCCAATTGTGCGCCACCCCATGGAGAGACACGTCTCTGGAATTCAAGTCAAACACGGGCAGTGAAACACAGCACCAAGATGAACCATTTGAGTGTTAAATAAAGGAGGCCAGGGCTCCCTGTAGAATGGAGAATAGGAGCACATGCTGCGTTGAGAATTGGGTCTGGCAGTGGCATGGCTAAGAAGCAGCAAGGTGGAGGTAGAAGTTTGCCATTGCGCTGATCTGAGGTGTCTTTTTGCCCTCTTTATGGTTACATATAATACTTCTGGGAAGGGTGGGATGATCTTGGATCTGCCATTAGGGTCAGCTTCTATCTTGAGGGTGTCAGTCAGTTTGGCAATTATGGGACAGAAATGACATGGATCTTTGGATTACCAGTGGATGGGTGACAAAGTGGGGCAGAACCTGGCATAGATTTTGGGTGGAATAGTATGTGACGTTGGAGACACCAAGCCCTGGCCAGTTGAAAACGTGCAGGGTTGGAAGCACCCGAATCGGGCACAGAGCTGGGCTATACTAAGCCTTGGGCCAAATTAAAAGTAGCACAGCCTCATCTCACCTGATAGTGTAAATTAGTCTATTGTCAATCAACATGGACTACAAACCCCACCACCCATGTTGTGCTGTCTCACGGTTCTCCCCTCTGGTTCTAACCAATGTGAGCCGACGCTGGTAGATGGGACGGCAGTACTATAACTGTTCATGTTGCTTCATTCTTCGTACTTGGAGATTTGTTATGGAATTTGCAATGCAAAGTCTGTCCCACAGACATCCAAACTGCTGTAGCCTTCATGCATGGAAACAGGCAGGGACTCTACTCCTCACTGACGGGCAGTTTAACACTCTGCCAGAGAGAAAGCTCTGCCGATCACTGTTACATTACGGTCTGAAGCCATAAGCCACATTGTGATGTTGAGTTCAATATTGGCCTCCTGAATATTTTATCCCCATCTATGTAGCTACACTGCACAATTAAATGTGAGCAGAAAATTTGCACACAAAACACCTCTAATAGCTAATGGTAGTGCAGCCATGCAAACCCAGACAACCCACCCAAAGCCACAGTTAATAACAATCCTTCATTTGTTTTTCAGTCTAAAGCAGTTCCGCCACTGGGTTAAAAGCGGAGGGATGGTGCTTGTAGAAATGTAACTATTCTCAAAAAGTGTAGCCTGCATAAAATTAATCTATGGATGCAAGAACTGAGAGTCCGTGATCATTTCAATATCTAAGGCTAGTTCCTGTATGTCATTTAGGCCGACTGAATTAGCCACATCACATTATGGAACCACTATGCAATCATATTCCCATTCCAATAGTAAGTTGTTGGGGGCTTCATATTTCTCCTGTTTTTCTAGTATTATATTGTTGTTGATTATTGCATTGTTGGGTTTGAAAGAAAGGCATTTACTTGTGTATGTGATATTAAGTTGACACCTTCCTCAGTTGTTTAACAGGTATCTAGCCTATATGTTGGGCCATGAGAAAAAAACCATATTTTGTATTCATTTTTAAATAGAGGACACACACACACACACACACAAAGCCAGAGCACAACCCAATATGCCTTTTTTGGGTCCAATGCAGATTCCAATTTTTGGGGAACAAAACTTATATCTAAAACTTAGTTCTCATACACTGTCATCCAAAAAAACAATTGTCCAAGAAATATGCTTCAAATGTTGATTTCTTACATTGTGACAATGACACATCATGAGAATGGTGTCTAGAGAAGTTTGAGATGACCTCTTTCACCCTGTGTTGAAAATCAGTCAATGGAATTGTCGCCCAATATCCATTCATTGGTAACAGAGACAGTAGCTGCTTCAAACAGAAATCAGTGTGCAGCATATGAATCAGATTTCCAAAGCAGGGAAGAGGGGGAGGTCATAGAGGACAAAGGGATGAAGAGAGGAGGAGAGAAATCAGGTCAGTGTGTCCAAGATACAAAAACTATTGTCTACCATAGCAATAAAATTATTGTGTAATTCACAATCCAATGAAATCATCTGAAGATGGAATAGTTGGATAAAAAACATTAACATCTCTCTCTAACCCCAACCCTCCCATCCCACACCTCTAACCCCACGTCCATCCCATCTCCCTCTAACCCCACCCCCACCCCTCTAACCCCATCTCTAAACCCACCCCCACCCCTCTCTAAACCCACCCCCACCCATCTCTCTAACCCCACCCCCATCTCTCTAACCCCACCCCATCTCTCTCTAACCCCACCCCATCTCTCTCTAACCCCACCCCATCTCTCTCTAACCCCACCCCATCTCTCTCTAACCCCACCCCATCTCTCTCTAACCCCACCCCATCTCTCTCTAACCCCACCCCATCTCTCTCTAACCCCACCCCATCTCTCTCTAACCCCACCCCATCTCTCTCTAACCCCACCCCATCTCTCTCTAACCCCACCCCATCTCTCTCTAACCCCACCCCCATTTCTCTCTAACCCCACCCCCATCCCACAACATGCATCCTCTATCGTGGGATAATTAGATCAAGCCTGATTCTGTTGTGCTTTGACGAAATTACATTTTAAATCTGATTTTCTGAAACAGTCACGGGTGACAGTGTGTGTGTGTTTCCACAGGACTGTGGTTGTTTCTTGTGTGTGTGTGTGCAGAAGGAACAAGTAGGCTAAGACGAGGAAAATGGTACAACACACACACAGGTAATATGTGTAGGGGGGAGATCAGCAACAGAAGAGAATGGCTACAGTCAAATGGATATGAGATTTGCAGGAGAACCACACAGATGGTAGCAGGCATACATGTTTCTCAGCCCCAGCTACAGTATGTCTGTCTGTATGTCGGCTAGTCCCTGTATGGAAATGGTTTCCTGTTTAACTTTACTCTCAGACCTGTCCCATGGGGGCAAAGGGGCCTACTGTATGGAGAAACACTTATTCTAGTCAATGTCATCACAGTGGGCAATTTAGTTATCCTCTTCCTGTTTGTGTATTTGAATGTTCCATCCTTTCTCTGACTCATTTGTTTGTCCCTTTGATTTGTTGTCATGATGCAGGAAATAAGTCTGGATTCACTTTTATCCCCAAAACTGTGCATAAACAATACGTAGCCTAAACATCTCACATACGCTCGGACACACACATAAAAGACTCAGCTGAGAATGAAGGACAGGACAGAGGGGAAGGGTAGAATCCATAGAGGGAAACTCACTTGCTCTGCCTGTCTGTCTGTGTGTGTCTGTCTGTCTGTCTGTCTGTCTGTCTGTCTGTCTGTCTGTCTGTTGTGTGTCTGTCTGTCTGTCTGTCTGTGTGTGTCTGTCTGTCTGTGTGTGTCTGTCTGTGTGTGTCTGTGTGTGTCTGTCTGTGTGTGTCTGTCTGTGTGTGTCTGTGTGTGTCTGTCTGTGTGTGTCTGTCTATGTGTGTCTGTCTATGTGTGTCTGTCTATGTGTGTCTGTCTATGTGTGTCTGTCTATGTGTGTCTGTCTATGTGTGTCTGGAACCCCACCTGGGACCTAGAGCAGAGCTGCCAGTAAAAGCTAGCAAGAGAAAATAAAACAGGAGAGGGGGAAGTCATAGAGGACAAATGGAGGAGAGAAGCGAGATCAGAGGGAGAGAGAGGAGTGTTGGAGAACTAGAGGTTATGTGGGGATCGATTCATTGATAGATGGATGGATGGGATGGCCAGAGGGGTGGGGAGAGGATCTGATGAACAGAAAACCATTGCCTTGGGGGCGGCCGGGTAGAAGGTTGAGGAGAAAGCCCCTAGCCTACACATTTTCAAACATCATTTAATGTAACGAAAAATAAATGCTTTCTCCACTTCGCTTTCCAACCAAGGATGTTTAAGTCATGGTGCGAGCTTGGGTGGAACGATAGTCAGCAACTCTTGGTAGGACACATCAACGTCACAAACAGCCACTTACTTGCAATCTCACTCCTCCACTATCACATCTGCCCTCCTCCCTCGTCCCCTTACTCACCGTGTCCTGAGTGCATGCCAGGCGGCGTCCACATCAGCGTACAAGTTCTTCTCGGAGGGTTTCCCAGAGCTGGCCCCGTAGCCCGAGTAGTCGTAGGAGAAGACGTTGCAGTTGATGCGTGAGCCCAGGCCGATGTAGAAGCTGCTCATCTGGCCCAGGTCCACCGCGTTGCCGTGTGAGAAGAGGAGTGTGAAGCGGGCGTTGGGTGAGCAGCGCACAAACATGCACGCGATGCGGTTGCCGCGTGAAGTGCGCGTCATGAAGCACTCGATGGCGTCCTTCTCACGCGCTGAGTATTGCCAGTCTGCGCGCTCAGACAGGTGCAGGGTCCAGCGGCTCCCGCTCTCATCACACATGAGGGTGTAGGTGGGCTCCGGGGGCAGGAAGGCCAGCTTGGAGGTGATCTTGCTGGGGCATGGAGGGCAGCAGAACAGGCAGCACAGCTCACTCAGGGACAGGTGGTTCATCCTCAAACACTACTGGGGGAAGGGGAATGAGAGGAGACATTACCATTCACTATTACTAATAGGGTATTATTGACATGGCACATTCAATAGCCTACATTAGCTTGATCTCACCAAGACTGAGGACAAATGAAAGAGGGTTTAAGGTATGTGTGTGCGGTCTGTACGTGTGGTTAGGTTAATTGTCTCATTTCCAGCCCCCGCAGTTATTGACAGCCATTTTGAAAAATATGCTCAGACACACACCGACACACAGCTGCGACTCACGGCAGTCTCGACCACTGATGCATGCCTCCCACAAACAGACCAACAGACTGAGCCACATACGTTAAAGCCTATAACCAGACTTCACCTCAGCTTAAACAGAAACTCCTTATCAGATATAGTCTTATCTAAACACATTGAGGCTAAAAATGTGTTAGTGCTTCGGGAATCGAGCGAGAGAAAAAGCTAGAAAATATCATTACTGTGTTTAGACATATGGGCAAGTGGGAAATGCACATGAACTCCTCTTAGGCCTGCCCTTAACACAGAGCTGGTTTTTTACATACACTATCGATTCCCTTCTGCATGCATGGCCTCCCTTGGCCCTGAGATCATTCGACAGCTATAGCACTGATAAACATTTATTCTGTCTGCCTCAAAGTGTCAATCCTAAATTCGGTCCATTGCTATAGAATGCTTCATTCTATAGCTAGAGGACTTCTGCTTTCTCCAGGAGTGATAAGTATAATTTTTTGACTTCATCTGTTGTTGTCTAGTACTATATTTTTGCTAGCTAGGGCCATCTACTTGAAGTGCTGCCTGTCTTCCCAGTAGCCTACTTGGTGTGTGAACTAATGCACAGAACTGTCTGTTGATCGTTGACACATCAAATAGGATTATGGGTAAAGGGCGACCGATTAATTAGGGCCGATTTCAAGTTTCCATAACAATCGGAAATCTGTATTTTTGGACACCGATTTTGGCCGTTTTTTGTGTTTTTTTTTAACACCTTTATTTAACTAGGCAAGTCAGTTAATTAAGAACACATTCTTATTTTCAATGACGGCCTAGGAACGGTGTGTTAACTGCCTTGTTCAGGGGCAGAACGACAGATTTTTACCTTGTCAGCTCAGGGATTCAATCTTGCAACCTTACAGTTAACTAGTCCCACGCTCTAACCACCTGCCTCTCATTGCACTCCACGAGGAGCCTGCCTGTTACGCGAATGCAGTAAGAAGCCATGGTAAGATGCTAGCTAGCATTAAACTTATCTTATAAAAAACAATCAATCAATCATAAATCACTAGTTAACTACACATGGTTGATGATATTAATAGTTTATCTAGCGTGTCCTGCGTTGCATATAATCGTTGCGGTGCGCATTCGCGAAAAAGGACTGTTGTTGCTCCAATGTGTACCTAACCATAAACATTAATGCCTTTCTTAAAATCAATACACAAGCATATATTTTTAAACCTGCATATTTAGTTAATATTGCCTGCTAACATGAATTTCTTTTAACTAGGTGTTCTCTTGCAACAGAGTCAGGGTATATGCAGCAGTTTGGGCCGCCTGGCTCGTTGCGAACTGTATGAAGACGTTTTATTGACGTATTATATTAATTTAAAATAAGTGTTCATTCAATATTGTTGTAATTGTCATTATTACAAAAACTTTTATTTTTATTAATAAAGGCCGATTAATCGGTAGTGGCTTTTTGTTGGCCTCCAGTAATCGGTATCGGTGTTGAAAAATCATAATCGGTTGACCTCTAATTAAAGGGGCAGGGCAATTTGTGACTGTTGTGGTTTAGGTAATCAGTGACAGAGGCTGTCTCGTCGTCAAAACTAAGACCGTCGCCGAAACGAAGACAGTTCTGCTGAGTTATAGGAGAAAGAGAGGAAGGCTCCACACCACTCCCTCACTTGAATATCTTACCTAGTTACTTTCAGATCCCATTTTGCTCCATTGTAGCTTTGGCAACTATGTGTGTGTTTTCTATCCCAGTTTGCTCCTCTCCCTGTAGGCTTTACAGATGCTCCCCACCCCTTGGCTGCAACCCTTCTAATTTAGTGTACCCTGCGCGCAATACCCATGTGGAATTCCTTGTCTCCGGCAGCGTTTGGAACTGCCTATCTGTGGTCAAGAACGCAGAGTTCATCTTAGCCTATGCTGCCCTTCAGTCCCTAGACTTTTTGGTCCTGATGGAGACATGGAACACCCTAGAGAATACTGCTACTCCAGCTGCTCTCGCTTCATCTGGCTAGTTCTCTCTCATAGTCCGCGTGCATCTGGTCATTGCGGTGGTGGCACAGGGCTGCTCATTCCTCCTAAGCTGAGATTTTCTATTTTCTCCACTCAAGCTTAACATTGTTGTCATCTATCACCCACTGTGTGCCCTTAGAGAGAGTTCCTTAACGAGCTTGAGCTCATTTCCTGACAATGGCTTACCGCTCTTCGTACTGGGCGACTTCAACCTCCTGACGTCTGCCTTCGACTCATTTCTTTTCATCTTTTTATTTCTCCTCCTTGCCTCTTTTGACCTCACCCATTCCCAGTCCCTTCCCACTCAAAGCAGGCAATACGCTTAACCTCATCTCTACTAGATTCTGTTCGGCTACTAACGTCACGGCAACCCCCCTTCAGGTCTCAGATCACTAAATTGTTTCCTTTTCTATCTCCTTCCTAGCCACTCAGGTTGTCATGCGCCACCACAATCTTTGCTCCCACTCTCCTCTTCTATCCTACCATCTCTCTCTTCTGCTAAATCCTTCTCCCCCCTGTTCCCCGATTTCACCTTTTCGACCCTACTATCCTCATCCTATGACTTGCACTGTCCCCGCCACTCCTGCTCCGTGGCTGATTGACTCATTGCAAGCTTACAGAACAGGGCTGCAAGGAGCTGAGAGAAAATGGAGGAACCTTCTCTTCCTCTGTAACTGCTGCTAAAGCCACTTTCTATCACTCTAAATGCCAAGCTTTTGCCTCGAACCCTAGAAAACTATTTTCCACCTTCTCCTCCTTTCTTAATCCTCCATCCCCTCCCTAATCCCTTTGCAGACAACTTTGTCAACTACTTTGAAAAGAAGGTTGGCGAAAGCCACTCCTCATTCACTCAGCCTATTGAGTCCACTGGTCCTGCTCACACAGAACTACCTTACGCCTTGAACTCTTTCTCCCCCCGCGACTAGTGACGTCCGGCCGCCCGACAACCTGCCAGCTTGACCTCATCCACTCTTCCAGACCATGTCTGGAGACGTTCTCCCATTCCCCATCGCTGACCAATGACTATGCCCCCTCTTACTTCAAAATAGCCCGAGGCACTCCTCCAGAAACCAACACTCCACCCCTCTGATGTCAAAAACTACAGACCGGTATCACATCTTTATTTTATTTCCAAAAACGCATGCCGTCTCTGACAAACCTCTCTTGCTATCTCTCTCAGAACGATCTTCTTGACCCTAACCAGTCAGGCTTCAAGACTGTTGACTCAACCGAAACTGCTCTTCTCTGTGTCAAGGAGGCTCTCCACACTGACAAAACTGACTTTCTCTCCTAGGGGGGTATTTTAAATTATCCCACAGCACCACCCCTAGCACTCACTTGTCTTTCTTGCAAGCAATCTGGCCATCCAGAATCAGAACAGGCAAAGTTCTACCCCATGGAAGCGCACAAATCTTTTTCATGACTAGTCAGCCAACACATCTATAAAAGCAATTCCGATTCTAGGGGACCCCATAACGTTACACATCAGCTAGGGTTTGTTTTAGAGACTATCCAAAAGGCCTGGTTATAGACATCCTGATACATTTAGCTACAACGTTAGTTTACGGTGGTACTGGAGATTTATCAACGCCTGTCAAATAGTCTGATTAATCAGGCTGTAATACAAAATTAATTGGTATATACCGCCTGATTAATCTTCCTAGTTGGGGGTGCTTACCAGAAATGATTCGTAACGATTATATATTAACGTTAAAGAAAATAAATCGTAGGGCCATCTTTACCAGCCTATGATGACTGAAATGTAAACAGTGGTCGGCAAAGGTACAGCAAACACGTCGTTGTGTTACGGATGTAATCGTTGCTCTGAGTAAAGTAACGGATCGCCAAACGACTTGTGGGAACTCCTTCCCCCTTCTTCACGCGAAGTGATTGAGATGCATTATATCAAATATGTTTACGCCACACCCTTAAACGAAAGAGAAGTACTTCCTAACAGCCAATAATTGACGTTATTAATGAGCTAATAGTCGATAGAACATTTTTGCTAGTAGCTAGCTAGGCTACCCGAAGAGGATCACACACATACCTGGTAATGTTGCGGATTGTAGTTAGTATTTCGATGATTCTGGCGAGTAACTTAGCTAGCTAACTGCCGTAGACAGATAACACGTACAAGTAGTTAACGTTAACCAGGCAGGTTGACTCGAAAATGCCTTAGCTTATCTTCCCTTCGTCCACTCTGGTTAGCAGGGTAGCTATGAATCTTCTTGACGTTTACACACGACTACTGTCTACCCAAACCAAGCTCCAAATATTTGACACTCAGTCTTGTCCATGTGGTCCGGATATTAACTTAAATGCTTCCACAAGACACATGTAAACCAAATATCTTATATAATGTTGACTTCAGTCACAGGTTCAATACTTGTAGCTAAACCACTGTTGCTTGCTGACTGTCTTCTGTACGGAAAACGGAACAAAAAAAACATCGAAACCGTAGTGACGCCAGTATGATTGGATTGGCTTATAAGAAAGCCAATTAGAAACGACTATTTTCTAACAAAGGCCAATCAGATTTCTCAGATTGCTCAAGGCGTTACCTCGGTTACCTCGGTGTAGAATGACGTAATTATTTATTTTTTTGCGGACTGGGATAAGGGAAATACGTTATCTAAAAGAGAAAGTGTCAATACGATATTTCAATTAAAACAATACTATATTCACATGTGGATGTTTATGCTATCAAACGTTGATATTGAGATTTTGCAAAGTTAAATTGTAACTCTTTATTCGACGTCACTCATGACGAGGCATATTCTTCCGGGTTATTTTGTCGTGCCATGTGTTGTGGGATCTGAGTTCTGATTTTAGCAAAATGAGTTCTCAAAAAGGCAACGCTTCTCGCTCGCGAGGACAGAAGCACCAAAACACGACTGCTTACAAGAACGACAAATATGGAGCAAGTGTTCAAGTAAAGGTACGGTCTATGACTGACTGGCTAACGTTAAATAGCGCCGTCATTAGTACAAGACATGATGGCAGTATGTTAGCAAAACAGTTGGCTAGCTAGCAAACCATTTGGTTTCATTCTGTCTGTCAACTATGTCTACCATCCGTATTGATAATGCTGGGCTGATTTTAGGTCTGTTTTACTTTTCCCTGTGTAAATCTGGTGCTGATATTGTTGCAGATAGCAAACTCAAAGGTCCACGACGGGTTGTGCCAACGCTGCAAGGAAGTTATTGAGTGGAAAGTCAAGTACAGCAAATACAAATCCCTCACCCAACCCCGAACATGGTTAGTACGTTACACACACACACACACACACACACACACACACAAAATATATATGCACTCAGTATCGTTTGAGAACGTTTTGATCCAATAGAGCCAAATCGAGGTAGGATGTACCAAGGTGCATGCATTTACACCACGTATCTATGGTACGCCGTTTGGGTCTTTGCGTGTCAAAAAATATAACTCATAACACAATTCTATTATAGAATGTTGTGTGTGCTGAATTTGCATGTGCAAGCCAAGCGCCACAACAACTATCAGTAGCACTGCCAACGCTGTACAAACAAGCACACGCTGGTTGTTTTCAGGTTGGATATTCACACTTGAGCCAGACTCCAAATAAGTATGACAGTTGGAAAAATTGTGCACAACATCGCACAGGTCTTATTTTCACGATTTGGACATTAATTTCCTTTCCAAATCTGTTAAACATGTGGAAATGTGAGCAGCATTTTGTATTCCCAGTTGAATTGGTTATGGAGTGTAAACAAAGTGAGAACTTTCACATTTTAATTTCAATAGCTCCTTGGGCGACTTGTGACCTACTGACTTCTGACAAGGTTCAGAATCTACACTCAGTGGGCCTACACATTGCACACCCTTTAGTTTGTCCATTGTCACCTTGCATGTTTTTACATTAATTTTTCAAACTTTGTCATTTCAACAGCTCCTTGGTCATGTGACCTACTGGACTCAACCAATATTCAGAATATCCACTGACTACCCTTCTATATTGCACACCCTTTTGTTTGTCCATTTTCATCTCACACAATTTTACATGAATTGCCTGCTCTGTTCCCCTGAAGGACAGTGTCACTTACACCCCTATTCACTTGGGCCTTTCTCCCTGAGGCCTTCCTGACTTCCAGGCAGGGCCCCATTGACCTGGTGACTCCTGGCCTCTAGGCCTACACTTCCTGCCCTTTCCCTGAGCCTGAGTGTTTTGCTTACTCCCTGGAACTATAGACCTCCACACCTGCTCTCCCTACCCGGTCAACACCCCTCTCCCTTGGCCTTACACGGACCCCAAACCGTGCGCCATCGTGCATACATTTATTTTGTCCCCCTACACCAAACGCGATCACGACACGCAGGTAAAAATATCAAAATGAACTCGGAACCAATTACATTAATTTGGGGACAGGTCAAAAAGCATTAAACATTTATGGCAATTTAGTTAGCTTGCACTTGCTAGCTAATATGTCCTATGTAGCTAGCTTGCTGTTGCTAGCTAATTTGTCCTGGGATATAAACATTGTTGTTATTTTACCTGAAATGCACAAGGTCCTCTATTCTGACAATGAATCCACACATAAACGGTCAACCGAATCGTTTCTAGTCATCTCTCCTTCCAGGCTTTTTCATCTTTGAACTTATATGGTGATTGGCATCTAAACTTTCATAGTATTACTACACCGACCGGCAACACAGTTGTCTTTCAATCACCCACGTGGGTATAACCAATGAGGAGATGGCATGTGGGTACCTGCTTCTATAAACCAATGAGGAGAAGGGGAAAGGCAGTACTTGAAGCGTGATCGGTGTCAGAAATATACTTTTATTTTAGCCCTTGGCAATGCACACGCGGCGCGAGTGGTGTGGTCAGCCTGAGTATAGCTTTCTCCCTGGAATTACTAAGACATCTATAGTCCCGCTGTCAGGAACCACATGCTCCTGGTAATCCGCCCGCTTATTCCCGCTCAGAGACTTAAGTCCCCACTCCAACCTCCACAGCCCCCCGAGTCTGAGGTCCGAGGTAGTCCAAGTCAAAGTGTCACCAGGACTCGTGAGTGCCCCCCGCCTTGGGAGGCCTCCTCGTGCACCTGGTGACACTTTGACTTCCACAGCGAGTCCCAACCTGAGTCACATTCCCACCAGAGGACGGGCCCGGGTGGATGGGCGACCACCACCTAGCCCCCTATCTATCCAGAGCCCAATGTCTTACACCTTCTACCCACCTGAGCTCTCACACTCTGTCTGGCCCCTGGACCTTCTGCATGAACCTGGTAACCCGTAAGTAAAGGTGGAGGAAAAGGCCTTCCATCCCCGACAAAAGCTTGGATCAAGGGCTGACTTTCAATAGATCGCAGTGAGTGAGCTGCTCTGCTACGTACGAAACCCTGACCCAGAATCGTGTCGTCTACGAGTGATTTAGCACCAGGTTCCCCACAAACATGCAGTGCGCATCAGGAGAGGGGCGGCAACTCATCCGGCCACACCCCAACCCGTCACGGGCGGCTCTACTCACCTGCCAAAAGAGACAGGCTGTCCCCGGCCAACCGAAGATCTGCGGCTCTACGGTATTGTTACGTTTAGGGGGGATTCTGATTTAGAGGCGTTCAGTTATAATCCCACAGATAGTAGCTTCGCACCATTGGCTCCTCAGCCAAGCACATACACCAAATGTCGGAACCTGCGGTTCCTCTCGTACTGAGCAGGATTGCTAATGCAGCAACACATCAGTATGGTAAAACTAACCTGTCCCACAATGGTCTAAACCCAGCTCACGTTCCCTATTAGTGGGTGAGCAATCCAACGCTTGGTGAATACCGCTTCACAGTAGTAGGAAGAGCCGACATCAAAGGCGCAAAAAGGGATGCCGCTATGAACGCTTGGCCGCCACAAGCCAGTTATCTCTGTGGGAACTTTTCTGACGCCTCCTGCTCAAACCCCAAAAAGTCAGAAGGATTGTGAGGCCCCGCTTTCACGGTCTGTATTCATACTGAAAATCAAGATCGTGCGAGCTTTTGCCCTTCTGCTCCATGGTAAGTTTCTGTCTTCCCTGAGCTCGCCTTAGGACACCTGTTACTGTTTGACAGTTGTACCGCCCCAGTCAAACTCCCCACCTGTGACTATCCCCGGAGTGGGGAGAAGCGAGCGCTCGCTCAGGGCTTGCCTCAAGTAAGTGAAAAAATGATTAGAGTAGTGGTATTTCACCGCTGGCCGAGGCCTCCCACTTATTCTACATCTCATGTCTCTTCACAGTGCCAGACTAGAGTCAAGCTCAACAGGGTCTTCTTTCCACGCTGATTCCGTCACGCCTGTTCCCTTGGCTGTGGTTTCGCTAGATAATAGGTAGGGACAGTGGAATCTCGTTCATCCATTCATGCGCGTCACTAATTAGATGACAAGGCATTTGGCTACCTCAAGACTCTTAATTATGTCTTTCTGTTTACACTCCGAAGGTGGTGTGAGTGTGACCGCGAAGGGTAGCATGCAACAGTCAGCATCAAATTGACATCCAGTCGAATCACGTCCGGCGGTATCAGAGGCTTTTCTGTCTTACAAACTGGACATCAGTTGCCGCTACAAACCTTCAGGGGACTTTAACTTCTTCTTTTTTTATACTCCCAATCGACATCAAGTGCCAGTGCAATACTTATAGGATTGAAAACCAAATACCCGTCGCAGTATCTAGCGGCACCATCAACCGTCTGTCGGAAGAAGCAACAGAAAATAATCATCCCCTTTCAATCATTTACTTTCCCAGTCAGCCGCCTGGGACACAGCCATAGGAACCACCTTTACCAGCACTTTATCAATATTCCTCACTTCACATGAGGGGGTCACAGTCACCTCATGGGTGATTTGAGTCCGACCGCGACAGGTGAGTACGCTCCTTTTGAATGTAATCAAGTTGACATTCAGTGATCCATGCCCAGTAGGAACCTAGGCTTCTTCCATCCATTTTTTGGGTTCACAAAAACAATCGCTGGGTGTGGATGGTACTACCCACATCAGGCGTAGGGCTCCCTCAAGCTGGAGATACCTCTCCCCACTTCGTAGGGCATGAGCCAGATCTATGCAATGCCCTATCACTGCGGGGCCAATGTGTTTAGTCTCCACCTCGAGTCTAGTGAGCGTAGAGGAGACCTCCCCACCTACAATGTGTGGTGTCCCGCACTCAGGCAAGCCTGAGGCCTGGTAGTGTCAGCTAATGGTAAGGCACATGCCATCTCCACTACATGTTCCAAGGAGTGTGGGAGGAGAGCTCCCACATAGAATGTGTAGAGTCCCACACCCAGGCGGACCTGGGACCTGGCAGTGTTCATAACTGCTAAGCACATTCCATCTCTATTTAGTGCTCCACTGTTAGCGGGACCAGCCGAAACCAACGTTGGATTCAAACCTTTGCGGTTTAGAGTTAGCTAGGTATACAGGGGACGTGTGTTTAAATGTTTCACCACAGCTACTCTGTGATCTGACTGATGTCAGTAGTACACTTTCAGTCTCCCAGGACTTAACTCCACCCTCCCAGCCAAAGCCAGGGATGCGTTCGCGCCATCATTCTCTGGCTTCCTGTCAAGGTAAGGATTAGTTTACAAGAGCCCTACAGCAAATCATTGTCTGGTGGAACCGCCCTCACATTTTCATGCTTGACCAAAAGCCCCATATTCCAGGACCGAGAGCTCACAGGACACCACAACGCTTTCCAGGGCATGGACCCCTCTCTTGGGGCAAAACCATTCCAGGGCGCCCTGCCCTTCACAAAGAAAATAACTCTACCCGGAGTTCCCGTCAGCTTCTCCTGGATTGGTCATGTTACCTCACTAGATGCCTCAACCCGCCAGTCCGTGGACATTCTGAAAGTAGTTTGAGGTCAGTAAGTCACATGACCAAGGAGCTGTTGAAATTAAAACGTGTGAGAAATTAATGTAAAAACGTGAGATAAATGGACAAACTACAAAGGGTTTGTAATACAGAAGTGTAGTCAGTGGACATTCTGAACCTTGTTTGAAGTTAGTAGGTTACATGACCAAGGAGCTATTGTTTTTCAATATTTCTAATATCATTAAATTCATGTGAAATTGCATGAGATGAAAATGGACAAACTAAAGGGTGTGAAATGTGTAGGCCCACTGAGTGTACATTCTGAACCTTGTTTGACGTCAGTAGGTCACATGACCAAGGAGCTATTGTCATTTGAAAAATTAAATAAATTATTTCAATTAGTGTGAGATGTAAATCAACAAAAAAAGTGTGTGCAATGTGTGTCTATGCGATCGGGTTAGCTAGAACCAGTTTGAAAGTTTTAGGAGTAATGGTTAGAGCTATTGCAATTTGAATAATGTGATTTGTCACTATGTTGACAGTCCCTAACTGCTGTTGGTGGACATAAGGAAACTACAGGTGAATATCCATCCTGAATCTGTCTTTACCTTGGTCCACGAACAATGTTTACAATACCGTGGTGGTAATAAGGCATTATTTGTTCCACCGCTACTTCTGGGGTAGCTAGCTAGCTTTAGCTTGGTACCTAGCTAGCACCAATACAACCAGCCTGAAAACAATGACCAGTAGAAACTGCAGTCATTTCAATATTCTTAGCAATGATTTAGGAATCCTTGTAAGTATTAGATAGGTAGCCATTTGTTGTTCGCCAATTGAAATTGAACTTCGGTTCATAAAAATAAATAACTAGCCAACTACTTAGCTTTGGGCAACATGGTTAACATTATAAGCAGCCAGCTAGCTTCATCTGGCTAGTGAGGCTGACCGGACTGGGTTATATGTTGTGAAGCTAGCCACAATAAGGAGTAGGCACAATAGTGGAATTTGCAGTTTGCCTTCTGAATAAAAGCACCTCTTTGAAAGTGATGCAGAATTTTACAATTGGTGGAGTCATGCCATATTTAGACTAGATCATGTAAAACCAGGTTGGAATGTGAAGCAATGAAATGGGGTATCAGTCTACTTGGTGACACCCACAGAACACAACTGTGAAGAGTTTATCCAAATTTTACTGTTGTAGCACTTATCGTGGGACTGTGACTGTGTGAAATCACCTCCCCAGTCAGTTTATTGTGTGTATTGACATTCATATTGCACTGTACAGCTTTACCTAAGGATTGGGTATCAGTCTACTCAATACCCAAGATATTTTTTCCCAACGTCCTCAGTTATCAGACTCAAACATGCAGTATTGTTTTTCATCGGGGCTCAATCAAATTTATTTATAAAGCCATTCTGACATCAGCCAATGTCACACAGTGCTGTACAGGAACCCAGCCTAAAACCCCAAACAACAAGCAATGCAGGTGTAGAAGCACGGTGGCTAGGAAAAGCTCCCTACTAGAAAGGCTGGAACCTAGGAATAAACCTAGAGAGGAACCAGGCTGAGGGGTGGCCAGTCCTTTCCTGACTGTCGGGTAGAGATTATAACAGATCATGACCAAGATGTTCATAGATGACCAGCAGGGTCAAATAATAATAATCAGTGTTATAGAGGGTAGAACAGGTCAGCACCTCAGGAGTAAATGTCAGATGGCTTTTCATAGCCGATCATTCATAGCATCTCTTCCCGCTCCTGCTGTCTGTCTCTGGAGAGTTGAAAACGAATGTTCAATACACCTAGTAGGTTGACAAATGTGACTCGGTGAAGTTGTTTCAGAGTCCAGCAATAAGAGCTACAATGCTAATGTTCTCTGGGTGTCACGGAGTAGACTGATAACCCATGTTATCAGATCCACAATCTGTAGGTAAGGCTGTACAGTGAAATAAGTATGCCCCCATTACAATTCCAAAGTCTAATACATCCAGTGTGATTTCAACAGATTTTTTTGTCAAATGAACAAATAGTATTTGGTTGATTTTTATATAACATTCCAACCTTTATTATGATCTATTCAATTATGGCATAATTATGTTTATATTCATTTGCATCACTGGCAATGACATACTTTTATTTTAAAGGCTAACTGCAAAGTCTACTATTGTGGCTAGCTTCACATAGATGGGTCTAACCACTAGGCAGGGTAGCCTAGTGGTTAGAGCCTTGGACTAGTAACCGGAAGGTTGCAAGTTCAAACCCCCGAGCTGACAAGGTACAATCTGTCGTTCTGCCCCTGAACAGGCAGTTAACCCACTGTTCCTAGGCTGTCATTGAAAATAAGAATTTGTTCTTAACTGACTTGCCTAGTTAAATAAAGGTAACATTTTTAAAATTAAATCAAATATGAACTGTCTTATAAATTAGGGTTACTTTAGATGACACCTAGCTATATGGTTAGCTGGCTAACTATAAGCTACTGAAACAGCGTGTCGTTTTGCTATGTTTTTGGGGAAGAACGTGCGCGAGAGAACTTCACCAGCATCGTAGCATACGTATTGATGAATTGTTATGACCAACAAATATTCAGGTCCTGATTGGTCAAAAAGCTTATTTGACACGTCAAATAACAGTTATTTGACGTGTGTATTTTTTTGACACGCGAAGACCCAAACGGCGTTCCATACATATCTAGCCCTACAAAGCTCGACGTACAGTTGATTGTTTTATATTTTAGTTTTAGCTGACACTCTTACCCCAACCGTTTTACAGGAGCAATTAGGGTTAAGTGCCTAGATCAAGGTTTAGGGTTATTTTACACCTAGTCGGCTCGGGGATTCGAACCAGTTACCTTACCGTTACTCAGTTACTTTACGGTTACTGGCCTAACACTCTTAACTGCAAGGATACCAGTGGTACTTAATAACTGTACTTACTGTTATTGTAACAGTAACATTCCGTCTTAGGACACAAGTGTTGGAGTTAAGTACTCAGCAAATGACTACTTGTTTTACCAGTACACGTCCCGTGTTGGAAGGTATATCTGTAGACGGTTCTGATTGGAAAGTCGTCGTTTGCAGTGCCCATGAAAGAATTAAATGCACTTGTTAGATGCTACCACTCCAAATCAAAACCAAACATGCCTGTCCAATTTAATTGTTTTAGTAGGAAGACCAAGGGAAGCTTTTGGGGATATGTATGGGTGGAATGTTGGCTAGTGAAGGGGTGTGAGAGGAGGACATGGGTATTCAGGGAGTGTTTCTATGTGTTTCAGTGTGAAATGTTCTCAGAAGACCGTGAAGGATGCTTATCACGTCATTTGTAAACCCTGTGCCCTGAAGCTGGAGCTTTGTGCCAAGTGTGGGAAGAAAGAGACCATCGTAATTCCGTGAGTGTTCCTACTTCCTACACTATGGTGTATGTGTGAGTCTAAAGCCCACAAGTAGTGGGCTAAGCTGGCAGAGGTGTTGCTTGGGAACAGGGATGTATGTTTCTACTGCCGTCTACTGGGTGAAAACAAATAGTACACATTTACCTTTAGTTATTATTTAGCTTACAATGAATATGTTCTCATTTAGCATGTAATTTGTTTTGAATGACCGCTATCAACACCATAATTACAGCGTTTCGACTATACAGAAGTCTTTGTCAGATAAGTCATGATAACACAGATTATTATGAAATGATTGAGAATTCTGGCCATTTTTAAATGGCCTTCAGTGGTGAAAACCCTTCGTGGTCAAGTACTCATGAATTTGTTTGAGTACTCATGTTAGCGCTTTAAATCTGGATCAAATGAAATTTTATTTGCATGTCTATAGCACATTTCTTACAACAAATGCATTTCAAGGTGCTTAACAAATAGAAAATAAATAAATGGGGGTGAAGGCAAAAAGTTCTGTTCCGATTACTAAACTTATTTTCACTGCACTTGACATGAAGCAATTAGGGTTGTTTCAGAGTCCAGCAATAAGAGCTACAATGCTAATGTTCTCTGGGTGTCACGGAGTAGACTGATAACCCATGTTATCAGATCCAAACACATCTTAGCATTTGAAATGGTCTGTTAATAAATGTAACCTAGTAGTAATCCCTAATAATATGAGTGCGTAGGGAAAACCGGGGAAATAGCCTGTCAGTTTCAATATCGCCAATCAGGAACGAGCTAGAATCATGTGATTCACCGTGCACATGCTCACTTTAGTTACAAAGTCATGTGAAGAGGCAAGTCACTGCCACGCTCAGCAAATTGTATTTCCCAAAATAGTTTTATGTTCAATAAAAATGCATTCATTCTTGAAATGCACGTGTTAATTATAGGATATTTTTTAATGTTTCATTTTACCACAAACACTGTTACAACTGAGGGTCAATTGTAACATACTGTAACTCTCCTTGTTTGAGACAAAATTATGCATTCTGTTTCCTTTAAAATGATGATTACAGTTGAAGTCGAAGTTTACATACACTTAGGTTGGAGTCATTAAACTCGTTTTTCAACCACTCCACAAATTTCTTGTTAACCAACTATAGTTTTTGCAAGTCGGTTAGGACATCTACTTTGTGCATGACACAAGTCATTTTTCCAACAATTGTTTAAAGACACATTATTTCACTTGTAATTCACTGTATCACAATTCCAGTGGGTCAGAAGTTTACATACACTAAGTTGACTGTGCCTTTTTAAAGAGCTTGTAAAATTCCAGAAAATGATGTCTTGGCTTTAGAAGCTTCTGATAGGCTAATTGACATCATTTGAGTCAATTGGAGGTGTACCTGTGGATGTATTTCAAGGCCTACCTTCAAACTCAGTGCCTCTTTGCTTGACATCATGGGAAAATCAAAGGAAATCGGCCAAGACCTCAGAAAAAAAATTGTAGACAAGTCTGGTTCGTCCTTGGGAGCAATTTCAGGTACCATGTTCATCTGTATAAACAATAGTACGCAAGTGTAAACACCATGGGACCACGCAGCCGTCATACTGCTCAGGAAGGAGACGCGTTCTGTCTCCTAGAGATGAACGTACTTTGGTGCGAAAAGTGTTAATCAATCCCAGAACAACAGCAAAGGACCTTGTGAAGATGCTGGAGGAAACTGGTACAAAAGTATCTATATCCATGGTAAAACAAGTCCTAAATCGACATAACCTGAAAGGCAGCTCAGCAAGGAAGAAGCCACTGTTCCAAAACCGCCATGAAAAAGCCAGACTACTGTTGGCAACTGCACATGGAGACAAAGATTGTACTTTTTGGGGGAAATGTCCTCTGGTCTGATGAAACAAAAATTTAATTGTTTGGCCATAATGACCATTGTTATGTTTGGAGGGAAAAGGGGGAGGCTTGCAAGCCAAAGAGCACCATCGCATCCATGAAGCACGGTGGTGGCAGCATCATGTTGTGGGGGTGCTTTGCTGCAGGAGGGACTGGTGCACTTC
This sequence comes from Oncorhynchus kisutch, assembly GCF_002021735.2. NCBI lineage: Eukaryota > Metazoa > Chordata > Actinopteri > Salmoniformes > Salmonidae > Oncorhynchus > Oncorhynchus kisutch. The sequence goes on along the minus strand of NC_034176.2, from coordinate 19,538,398 downwards.
ACAAAATGCATGGCTTCATGAGGGAGGGAAATGTTGCTTTAATATATCCACATCATCTCAAGACATCAGTTAGGAAGTTAAAGCTTGGTTGCAAATGGGTCTTCCAACTGGACAATGACCCCAAGCATACTTCTAAAGTTGAAGCAAAATGGCTTAAGGACAACAAAGTCAAGGTATTGGAGTGGCCATCACAAAGCCCTGACCTCAATCCCATAGAAAATGTGTGGACAGAACTGAAAATGCATGTGTGAGCAAGGAGGCCTACAAACCTGACTCGGTTACACCAGCTCTGTCAGGAGGAATGGGCCAAATTTCACCTAACTTATTGTGGGAAGCTTGTGGAAGTCTACCCAAAACGTTTGACCCAAGTTAAACCATTTAAAATCAATGCTACCAAATACTAATTGAGTGTATGTAAACTTCTGACCCACTGGGAATGTGATGAAAGAAATAAAAGCTGAAAATCATTCTCTCTACTATTATTCTGATATTTCACATTTCTTAAAATAAAGTTGTGATCCTAACTGACCCAAGACAGGGAATTTTTAATAGGATTAGATGTGAGGAATTGTGAAATACTGAGTTTAAATTAATTTGGCTAAGGTGTATGTAAACTTCCGACTTCAACTGTACATCAATTTGTAGCAGACAAATCTCGTTGTTAGTATCACATTTTGAACTCAACTGACCAAGAAGTAAAACAAATGTGTTACAATTAATCCCGATCCACTGTTAGTTCAATAGGCCTTTGTATCTATATAACAACGTGTGCTGTTGGACTACTACTTTCAGGCTGTAAAAATCTAAAGGGTTAAATTTTTCATGATTTTTTTCATTCTGCTTTCACCTAATAGGGTTGACAAACCGAAGCAGGAAGAGGAGGAAGACACCAGTCAAAAGAAGACAGGATGCACTCTGAGGAAGAAAGACTTAAATGAGTTTGACAATGAGGATTTTGGCAACTTGAGCAGTGACTATGAGGACTTTGCCAGTGACTCAGGTCTTGAGAATGCAGGAGGCAAGGCCCCTATCGCCGATGTGGCACATGTTAGTTTCAAAGACTAAAGACAGCCAAACCAAGACCACCATAACTGTACCTCTACTGTATTAATATACATTTCCTCTGATTATACATACTTTTGCATAGAAGCCTCTTCACTGTAGATTTCACCACTCTCATACAATAGCCTACTTGTATTTGGGGTTAGAACATTAAATGAACAAAGCCCGCTTTCAATGAACTGTTTTGTAATAAGTCCTATGGGATTTCAATTGTCATGTTTTGATAGGTTTAAGGAAGCGTTATCCTGTCGTGTTTTAAAGTACAATTGACAAGCATTATGGTGACCCCGCAGCATTTCCCATTGAAAAAAGATAACGAGTGCGTTTGGTAAGTATTCAGACCTTGACTCTTTCCACTTGTTACGTTACGGCCTTATTCTAAAATTGATTAAATTGTTTTCCTCCCCCTTAAATCTACACGCACTACCCCATAATGACAAGGCTAAAACAGGTTTTTAGAAATGTTTGCAAATTTATAAAAAACTAAAACAGAAATTTCACGTTTGCATAAGTATTCAGACCCTTTACTCAATACTTTTGTCGATGCACCTTTGGCAGTGATTACAGCCTCGAGTCTTGAGTGTGGTGTTACAAGCTTGGCAGACCTGTATTTGGGAAGTTTCTCCCATTCTTCTCTGCAGATCCTCTCAAGCTCTGCCAAGTTGGATGGAGAGCGTCGATGCACAGCTATTTTCAGGTCCTTCAGAGATGTTTAATTGGGTTGAAGTCCGGGCTTTGGCAGGGCCACTCAAGGACATTGAGACTTGTCCTGAAGCCATTCCTACATTGTCTTGGCTGTGTGCTTAGGGTTGTTGTCCTGTTGGAAGCTGAACCTTCGCCCCAGTAAGGTCCTGAGCACTCTGGAGCAGGTTTTCATCAAGGATCTCTCTGTACTTTTCTCTGTTCATCTTTCCCTCGATCCTGACTAGTCTCCCAGTCCCTGCTGCTGAAAAACATTCCCACAGCATGATGCTGCCACCACCATGCTTCACCATAGGGATGTGACGCTTGGCATTCAGGCCAGAGTTCAATCTTGGCTTCATCAGACCAAAGAATCTTGTTTCTCATGGTCTGAGAGTCCTCTAGGTGCCTTTGGGCAAACTCCAAGCGGGCTGGCATGTACTTTTTACTGAGGAGTAGCTTCCGTCTGGCCACACTACCTACCATAAAGGCCTGATTGGTGGAGTGCTGCAGAGAAGGTTCTCCCATCTCCACAAACTAACTCTGAAGCTCTGTCAGAGTCACCTCCCTGACCAAGGCCCTTCTCCCCCGATGGCTCAGTTTGGCCAGGCATTCAGTTCTAGGAAGAGTTTTGGTGGTTCCAAAATTCTTCCATTTAAGAATGATGGAAGCCACTGTGTTCTTGGGGACCTTCAATGCTGTAGATATTTTTTTGTGCCCTTTTTAAGCCTTGAGACGGATTGTGTATGTGTGCCGAACAAGGGGTGAATGAGCAAGACAAAAGATTTAAGTGCTTTTGGACTGGGTATGGCAGTAGGTGACAGGCGCATCTGTTTGTGTTAAGCACTGCAACACTGCTGTGTTTTTCATGCTCAACAGTTTTCTGTGTGCATCAAGATTGATCCACCACCCCAAGGACATCCAGTTAACTTTACACCACTTTGGGAAGCATCGGAGTCAACATGGGCCAGCATCCCAATGGAACGCTTTCAACACCTTGTCCTGACGAATTGAGGCAGTTCTGAGGGTAAGGGAGGTTATTATATATTGTTATTTAAGCTCTTTGCTTCCCTCTGTTGGCCATGGTGGGACATCGTCTCTCAGTTCTCTCACTTTCAGGATAAGGCTATGGGGACATTGAGTCATACTAACTTGTTACTGTGCTATTACCAGAATTCATTGATGATCTCAGAGTGGGTTTTATTTAGTGCCTTTAGTAATGCTCACATGGGTTTGTTCTGCTTTTTCAAACTTACGTAATCGAAAACGCATGATCAAAAGTCCAGTGACATGCTCTAACTTAAGGGGACAGACCCAAATAACAAACTGTTTCCTTACCTTGAAAGCATAGTCTAATATGCAAATTCCATCCTTCCTTGAGCACAGTCTGCTTTAAAACACTACAGTAACTACAGTAATTTACATTTATGAATGATAAAAAAATATAACCAATGTTTCTAAAAGGCACCGTTACAGGCTTTGGTTTTCGATTTCGAGTTTGGTTGGCACAGGTGATATTCAAGAGCTGTACAGCCCATGCTTCAGTTGGCATAAGAGATGTTTAAAGAGCTACATAGCTATTTAAGTTAAAGCCTTTTTTGTTTTGTTTCCCCTGTTTGGCTCGCTCCACGTTTTTTTATTCCCTAAATGTTTTTGTTTTTTAGATCGTCTATCATGCAGATCTAGTGGGAGTCCATGGCGGGGTTTAAGACCCTACTTGAGTTTGCTTGGCCAGCACCCAGTGAGTAAGGAACCCCCATGGATGCCTTTCACAAGCCGTTTTAAAACCATACCCGCTTTGTTTTGGTTGTCAGTGGCCCTTTTTCACTGGAGTAACATTTGTTTTTGTTATTGTGGAACTTAACAGTGCCTTTTTATTTTATTCATTAGACATTTTAAACTCCAAGCATAGCCTCTGGAAGTAGTGCACTGAGCCTTCTAATAGTATTAGTGAACCCATATAGTAATTTGTAGGTTTGTGCAAATTATTTATTTCAGCAAGGCCCCCCTAGCAGTCTGACTAAGTGTCTCACATTTGTTGAGTGCTCTTTGCTACTTTGAATTGTTTTCTCAATAATTGTTTTGGATGCAGATTTTAAATGTATGCCCAACACCCCTCCCCAATGAACCTTTCTATGAATTTAATTCCTAGAAGATCCAAAACAAACTTTGGACCAAACTCTCACATTGGAATGCCCAGGGAGATTGAGTGTTGAAGCAGTGAGCTTTTAGTGCTGAACCAGAAACTGTTTGAAATGGTCTGGATTATGACATAAGTTGCTTAATATCTGTCTTTTGTGTCATTTCATTTGAAGATATTGGCTAATTTACATGACCTATTGGGCCATATCAAGTACTATTAGTCATTGGTAGGATACCAATCTCTTGATAGTTTCAAACATATTTTGAAGCAATATAATTTGTTTTACAAACATGTTTAAGTAACCTAAAATGTATAGTTATGACGGGTTTAGTCATATGAACTAAATTCACAAGGCAGTTATAAGTGATATCCTTTTGAAACCAAGTGGCTACCATTGGGATGTTTTTCAAACTATGTAGTTGGCATTTAATTATTAGTTTGACCATTTAACTGGGTATTCGATGTCTTTAACACATCATTCGGTTCCCTTCCTAAGTCATTGGAAAAGCTCCTTGGTCTTTGTGGTTGATTATGGGGGTATAAGCCTATTTTAAAAATCAAACTTGACTAATGAACTAATTTAGGCTTCTGCAACAAAGGTGGTGAATATTATTCAAGGTATTTCTTTACCTCTCCTCCCATTTTACAATTTTGTTTAAAAAAAAAATCGAGTCCCTAGGAGTGATCGAGGTAAGTCTATAGTATATAGGCTATACCTCACTCTCCTCTCACCTGTTACCATGTCTACGCACCACGTGGAGAACACGTCTAGGCAATTCCAAAAATTGCTTACGGAGACTGGAGAGCGACACTATGATACGAAAATGATTAGTGCACCATTGCTCATGCATAATAACCTATTTTGATAAGCCTGCTATAAGCTAATAATAACAAAATGAATGGCATAAGTTTCATTATTTCACAATCAACATAATTTGAACAACTTCTTGCGGTGTAAGCTAAATAGTTGTAGGTTAGATGTTGATTTGGGAGTGTAATGTCTTAATAGCCTCATTGTACAAGGATTTGTTTATTGTAAGGAGACTACATCCTGGCGATCTGTCAACAAACGAACGAGGGGATTCTGCCCTGGGTGATTCGCGTTAGCGTTGATTGCATTCGTTTTGGAACCGCTTTGTCTCCCGGGTGTGAGCCAGGTGTCCCGTTTTGGACTGCGAAATCGACTCAAAACAAAAGTTCTGTAGAGTGTGTAGGATTTTGTGCTCACACGCAAAATAGATTGCTTAGGATAACCACTTAAACTGCCTTAGCATTTTCAAACTAGTTTTCATTGGGATTATATTTTATGGAAAATATATGTACGTTTATGAAAAATGCATCATGCTGCCTTGTTGACAACATTACCGAGTGGAGCAGATTAGCCTATACTGTTCGATTTGAGACGGGCGCTCCTCCCTCGCCGCTTTTATCCGTTTGTCACCGGCCATAGCCCGGTGCACTTAATCATGTCCCTCAATATGTGGAGAGAAAAAAACGCTATGACTGTCCTAGCGGGCGCACGCTTATTGGCTAGTCCCACTGTGCCTACAGGTGGAGTCCCTCCTTGGTGCGCAGAAAACTGCCCACTATCATCGGCGAGTATAAAGCTTTGACGCGATTAATTTTATTATCAAACTGCCCGAACCTGCTCTTTGCCATTTAACAAAGATGAGCTCCAACGAATCCGCTGCGGGAATTGCGCACGTCTACAGGGGAACATTTGTGCACGCCACCTATCACACAGCCGTGGAAATTCTGGAGGATGGGCTACTGGGAGTCGACACCGAGGGAAAGGTCTGTCACAGAAGGAAATTGTGAAACTGTATTTTAATATCTCTTACGAGCAGCATACATTATGACAATTTAGAAATGGGCAGGCAAAGGTATGTAGGCATAAATAACTTGAATTTTAAACTTGATTAGCCTAATTTACATAATACGCTTAAATGTTTTTCTAGTCTTGTATCCATTATGTATTTGTTGTCCGAGTCTGTACATTTTACAAACATGCATAGGCTCTGGAAATATTTTCAAAATACTCTGGCAAACTTTGGCAAACACACATACCCCCAAACCAAAATTGTATTTAGCATTGTGTGATCTACACAAATAACATTTTCTTACAATTAAACTGGTTTGTCTTTTTATCTATTATACACGATGTTTAACTCGAGTATAACTAGGGTTACCCATGAGCGGGAGATGTATAGGCTCCAAAGGACCTGTGTGAAATGTAGTCAGACTTTATAACCCCCCATGGAGGGTTTTGATGTGTTATCTAATGCATTTCTTAACTGCCTCTGTTACAATAGCTTACTTAACAGTATATGGATAAATTATATTTAAATGAATTGAACACCTTGTTGAGTCTAGCTGGCTCTGTTGCTCTAATCTCTGTTTGGTTCTCATGCTGACAGATTGCTTTCATTGGGAGTGGGAAGGAAGTGGACCGTCTGTCACAGAAGTGGGGTTTTGAGGCCTTTGCTGTTACACAGCTTGGACAGCAGTGAGTGAAGAGTCCTTCCTATGAGAGTAACACTGATTCCAAATACTTCACTACATCCGTTTGTGACAGAACACATCCCAGTTATTACCCTAAAGCCCATTTTGTTGTCATCGATGTCTGTAGTGAGTTCTTCATGCCAGGGATGGTGGACACCCACATCCACGCATCTCAGTACAGCTATGCAGGCACAGCCCTTGACATGCCCCTGCTACAGTGGCTCAACATGTACACCTTCCCAGTGGAGGCCTGCTACAAAGACCTGGAGTTCGCCCGCAACGTCTACACCCATGTTGTGGTGAGCTGTCTGGGCCACACGAACACACCTCAGCCCATAGAAGTCATCAGTGCCCTATTCAGAATGCAAGAAAACAAACAGAGAAGGGACTACCTGAACGTGTCTAATAAGAAACTCACTAAATGTTTTACAACGTATGCCATTGCACATCCAAATGAACACAACCCACTAGTAGATTTCAGATTAGCATAGAAGACCCTAGACAATTCTTATTCCCATTTCCTATTCTAAATGTTTGTAAGACTAACTTTATCATTTTAAAGCCTTGTGTGGCAGAGGTTAATATGGCAGTGACAAAGGACATGCAGGAGCAGTAAACATTTATCTCGCTTTTCGGAATTCACTGCTGCGCAGGGAGAGGAACACGCGCGTGTTGTAATTCGTTGGAAGTCGGGGCATAGGAAGGCCAATAACAAATGGCTAAAGGTTAATAACGTGATTAGTTTACTTTTGTGAAGTTTTAGCTTATTTAACAAACCAGCTTTGAAGCAAAAACTATCACTGCACTATGGGCTCGATTCCAACGTAGAAATTCCGCCTTTCCTAAATGTTCTCAGTATTTGGTATTCAGACTTACCTTTATGAAGGTGCGTAACAGGCTTTTCAGATGTAGTTCACTTGCACGAGGAGAATATATGTAAACCCTTCCACCTGATGGCTAACATATTTTCTCAGTTTTCATTCAATTGGGTTTTCAGTACATTTTTCTTAATTAAACCATCCCTTTTAAATACCTTTTAGTTTGAAGTTTGTCGACAGACACTAGAATATATGGAGAGAACGGGTTCAGAATATCAGGAATCAATGAAAGAAAACCATCTAAATATATGCATATTCATCTCCGATTTTTTTTTAAAGGCTCTGGTTTTGTAGATTATTTAGGGTTAGGAAAGTCTTTAAGAATCATAAACTGGTTTGGAGAGCCTTTATGCACTAAGTGGTTTGATTCATACTGAAAATTGGCAAGTTTTTTTTAACCCATGGCAATATTGGGAGATTAGTGTACATAGAATTAAAATAGGGAGAATAGTGTACTATAGTAGGCTATACCCTCTTATATTGCCTGCACTAACCATTGCATAATGAAAAGTACTGCGCCATCGTCGGGTTCAAACATCCGTCGGGTTCAAACTGTTAGTTTACCCTCTGCGCCATACCGATTATATTAGCCTACCTGTCATTAATTGTTTTATTATCAACCTTTACTAATGATCCTCAGCAACAAAAAAACCACATGGCTGTAATGGCGTTTAGAGGATGCAAATGAAGGAAAATTAAGAAATGGAATGAAAATATAGCCTATACCAACTGAAGGGGACTAACAGTAAATTCACAGTTGAATGTGTGTGGTTATTAGCCCTACTGACGGTCGATACTGATGGTGGCTAATATTTAACATGATAGAAGTAGGAAACAAAGTCGGGGTAGCCTATAATTGAGACATTCGAGAGTGCCCATCCCTGCAAGTTAAAAGGCTGTAAAATGTTTATTCTGTGTAATAGCACAGTATATAAAATGTAATGTGGGAAAGTTTGCTGCTATATGACTGGTTTCACATTTGTCTCCAGTGCCTTTAAGATAAAATGTCTAAAAAAAGTGTCATTTTTATTTACAATTATCCAAACGGATTACTAATTTACCTAGCTGTTAGCAAATTGTGAATTACAGTGCATGGAGAATGGTGTTATTTCTATCTGGAAAAAAATTAGGTTGATGCTTTTTACACTTGGAACCAACCGGTAGGTTCACTAGACCTTTTTCCATGGTTTCCTTATGTGTAAAGTGGTGGAATTGTGTCAGAATGAGGTGTATCTGTAGACACACCTCCGCCACAACTTAATTTATGCGATCTCCGCCCAAAACGAATAGCGGGTGAATAGCATGATATTCTAATGCTTCAGTTTAGGGTCAGAATACGCATAGAGAGAAGTGCATAAAAGGGAATTACCTTCCATTTCCTCGTGCTTAACTCAGGTTGGAATTGGCCCTATGCCTTTTAAGGTTGCTTCCTTGGTTACCAAAAGGAAAGCTCACAGAGTGGGACAGTGGCATAGAACACCTGAAATCCAGATACATTGTTACACACATGCTTGGGCAGGTGACATTGCAGTGAGAAAGGGGTGTGAATACAGTCTGAATACTAATGCAATACCTGTCTATTTCAGAAAAGAACCCTGAGAAATGGTACGACTACGGCCTGCTACTTTGCCACCATACACACCGATGCTTCTCTCCTTTTGGGCCAAATCGCAAGTGAGAACACAAACAGTGCACACACACACACTCTACTGCTCACTTGCACAAGGACCCAGGCATGTTATATAGTTAGCGTATAGGAGGTTATTGAACTGGACCTAAACATTAACCTTAGTCACAAAGTGTACAACTGTACCTGGAATACACACATGCCTCCGCTGAGCAAGTTATGTCAAATAGTATCAATCCCAGTCTCTTGTTTAAAAGGGAACTTGAACTGCACTGCTCTTTCGTATGTTTTCTTTACACAGGAAAGTAGGTAGACCGATAGCAGGGGATAGACAGAATCAAAGATGGCAGTGTGGGGTTTCTAACACTCGCTGCAGGAGGATACAAGTCATCTGGAGGCGGCTGTCTTGACCGCTAGGCCAGCCTCTGACGCACATGCTTTATGTTTTGTAGTTAAGTAATTGGCAATGTTTCATTTCTTATGTCAGTGTGAGCTGTCAGTTAGGGGAATCTAGTGTGAACGTTTTGTTAATTTGCTGCATGCTGTCATTATGGTTACCCACTGTAAAGAAAAGTACTTTTACGAACACCAGCTCAGAACAAGAAATTATCATAGGGTTTTGTATGTGGAAGAGTAAGTAGAATTTGTCACTTTCTCATCCACTAACTGTATGCCTTGTATGTTTATCCTTTGGTGGTTGCATCGCTCCTCCTAAAAATCGTCCAAAGATTACCCTTCTATCTGTGGATTAATTGTCAGGGGTAGAGGACCTTGTGCATTTCAGGTAAAATAACAACCCAATGTTTGTCTCAGGACAAATTAGCTAGCAACAGCAAGCTATCTAGCTAAATTGCCATAAACCCCCCAAATTGCCCCCAAATTGAATGTAGTTGGTTCACAGGCTTGGAGTAACTGTAATCCATTACGTTACCAGCAAACAATATTGTAATCAGATTACAGATACTTAAATATATATATATATTACATTTAAAATCAAAGATTTGTTCGCAAACATCCTTTGACACGTTTTAACATTTTTATTTCAATAAAATCCAAATCAGCATTGAAAAAAGTTGAAGTTTGTTCAGCCTGAGCAAGTCTGACCACAAGTCAGAGACAACTATGATGACACACCAAAAGAGTTCCAATGGCTCAACTGCTGTCCGTATCCAAAGATTATCCAACTTGAAAGAACACTTGGCGGTAAGGACAACAGCAGTGGTGTAGCCTATTGGTGATACAGATATCACTTATTGATATCTACATAGCGCATTGATGTGAATCAGACTGCCTATCAAGCGTTGTTTTTGCGACCAGTGGACCGCCAGTTAAAAATGCTCTCTTGCAACAGCTGCATAGTGCAGATCCCATCCTTAGGAATAAAAGTTTGATGGAGGTTCTCCCAACTCCTCCGTGCTATTGTGCTCCATACTGTGGGGCTTTTATTGCTATATCTAATTCGTGCTGATTCAAAAACCTATGTCCATAGGTCTAACGGACAGATCCTCAAACTCGGTCCCTTTTGATAGACTCAAATTAAAGAGTATTCAAAGTGTCACCAAGAAACAATTTAAACAATAGGCTTATAGCAAATGCAGCCTATGGCATACATTTTTCACATGCAAATAGCACTTTTCAGTAGTGCTCAAAGCATGTCATTCTATGAGCAATATTTCTCGAAACAGAGACCAATCAATCCTCCATGAAAACAAGATCATATAAACAATAGGGTAGGCTAATAACAATTTGGCTAATTTATATTTCCAAGTCCTATTCTTGAAGATCAATGGGTAATAAATTAATTATTACTGGAAATCTGTCTGACTTAGGTTTTTAATGTAAAGATATAGCCTAATCTTATTATTTTCTTTAGTAAAAAAAAGATGGGCTTCTTCTAACCCATGGCAAGCTATGTAAACTCTAACATTGATTTATCCTGCAATAGATGTCGTCCAATTGGTAATATAAATTTTTGGCTTCTTCTAATGCCTCTTAAGGGGAAGTAACAAAGTAATCAGATTACGTTACTGAGTTTGTATAATTCCAATGTTACTTTACTGATTTCAATGTTTGTCAGGTAACTAGTAATTGTAAAGGATTACATTTAGAAAGTAACCTATCCAAACCTGTTGGTTCAGAGGTTCATTTTGATATATTAACCTACGTCAACCTACGTCTCCTGATAGCATAAGGTGTGGGTTGGACAAAATCAACATGCTGACCAGACCACGCGTGCGCATGTTAGCTTTAGTTTATTATGTAAGTTATTCCACGATGCCTAATGAACAACATCACAAAGGTCACTTCTGAGTCCAGTCTGATACAGTCATGACAAGTGCTACTCATCATATCGATTTTGGTTACCTTTGCCAATGTTTCTTGTCATTGCAGACGATTTTGGACAGCGTGCCCTTGTGGGCAAGGTGTGTATGGACACAAACAACTTTATCCCACATTACAAAGAGACGCCAGAGGAGTCCGAAGGGGAAACTAACAGGTAGGTAATAAACTCAGCAAAAAAAGAAACCCTGTCTTTCAAAGTTAATTTGGAAAAATCTAAACTTCACAGATCTTTATATTGTAAAGGGTTTAAACACTGTTTCCCATGCTTGTTCAATGAACCATAAAAAATTTAAGAACATGCACCTGTGGAACGGTCGTTAAGACACTAATAGCTTACAGAAGGTAGGCAATTAAGGTCACAGTTATGAAAACTTAGGACACTAAAGAGGCCTTTCTACTGCCTCTGAAAAACACCAAAAGAAAGATGCCCAGGGTCCCTGCTCATCTGCGTGAGCGTGCCTTAGGCATGCTGCAAGGAGGCATGAGGACTGCAGATGTGGCCAGGGCAATAAATTGTAATGTCCATACTGTGAGACGCCGAAGACAGCGCTACAGGGAGACAGGACGGACAGCTGATTGTTCTCGCGGTGGCAGACCACGGATAACAAAACCTGCAGAGGATCGGTACATCCGAACATCACACCTGCGGGACAGGTACAGGATTTTATTGTATTATGACAACAACAACTGCCCGAATTACACCAGGAACGAACAATCCCTCCATCAGTGCTCAGACTGTCCTCAATAGGCAGAGAGAGGCTGGACTGGGGGCTTGTAGGCCTGTTGTAAGGCAGGTCTTCAACAGACGTCACCGGTAACAACATCGCCTATGGGCACAAACCCACCGTTGCTGGACCAGACAGGACTGGCAAAAAGTGCACTTCACTGACGAGTCAAGGTTTTGTCTCACCAGGGGTGATGGTCGGATTTGCAATTATCATCGAAGGAGTGAGCGTTACAAGGAGGCCTGTACTCTGGAGCGGGATTGATTTGGAGGTGGAGGGTCTGCCATGGTCTGGGGCGGCGTGTCACAGCTTCATCGGACTGAGCTTGTTGTCATTGCAGGCAATCTCAAAGCTGTGCTTTAAAGGGAAGACATCCTCCTCCCTCATGTGGTACCCTTCCTGCAGGCTCATCCTGACATGACCCTCCAGCATGACAATGCCACCAGCCATACTGCTTGTTCTGTGCGTGATTTCCTGCAAGACAGGAATGTCAGTGTTCTGCCATGTCCAGCGAAGAGCCCGGACCTCAATCCCATTGAGCAAGTCTGGGACCTGTTGGTCTGGAGGGTGAGGGCTAGGACCATTCCCCCCAGAAATGACCGGGAACTTGCGGGTACCTTGGTGGAAGAGTGGGGTAACATCTCACAACAAGAACTGGCAAATCTGGTGCAATCCATGAGGAGGAGATGCACAGCAGTACTTAATGCAGCTGGTGACCACACCAGATACTGACAGTTACTTTTGATTTTGGCCCACACTTGGTTCAGGGACACATTATTCAATTTCTGTGGAACTTGTTCAGTTTCTCTGTTGAATATTATTTTCATACTAATATTTACACTTGTTAAATTTGCTGAAAGTAAACACAGTTGACAGTGAGTTTATAAATGGGGGGCAAGCTGTATGCATAAATAGCTAAACGATTAGAACAGGGAGAGTTTATGGACTCACTGCATCTGTGTTAGAGGCGTCACTACAGACCATGGTTTGACTCCAGGCTGTATCACAACCTGCCGTGATTGGGAGTCCCATAGGGCAGCGCGGCGCACAATTGGCCCAGCGTCGTCCGGGTTAGGGTGTGGCCGGAGTAGGCAGTGATTACAAATAAGAATTTGTTCTTAACTGACTTGCCTAGTTAAGTAAAATTAATCAAAATAAAAAACACTCACAGTGGCCTTTTGACTCTCATGACTCAAGACCGTAACCGTAAGGTGTCACGGAAAATAATTTCCTCGGAGGAAGAGGGTGATGAACTTTTTCTTTACTATTTTAGAATATTGTATTCTATTGTATTATATTCTATGTATAAGCAGGTTATGGAAGCCTACATTGTGTGTACTTCTCTTGAATGCTCCAAGCCTTTTTTGCATAAAAATTGAACCAATGACTAAGAATAACATCATTGCGTCAGATGGCTGGCTCGTTCTTGACTTCAGTCTGCATTGCATAATGATTCAAATAGGCGACATGTCCCAAATGAATGCACAACTAATATGATCTACTATTGCTAGCGATCCTCAAGAACAACCACACGAACGTGACAGAGGAAAGAAAGGTAAATGAACAGTGTAATGGAATGATGCAAAATGTAAGGAAACTAACACTAAAGTCACAACGGATATAAATGCATGTGGGTATAACTGACGGTGGCTACCAATAGTGGCTAATATTAAACACGATATAATAAGGAATTAACTCTGTAGGTTTGGCGCTATACTGTTATTTGCTTATGGCTACAGAAGCCTATAGCGTGGGTCTCCCAAATCTTTCCCTAGTTATTAGTCCAGCATTTCATAGACTTTATTGTGGAAGAGGTGGTATGTTGATATGCTTCAGTTTGCTGCAATATGACTGGTTTCACATTAGTCTCCAGCGATCATACGGTCAAATATATCCAAAACAATTCATCTATATTTCTAATCCCATTATCCAAACAGTTTACTCATTTACTTAGCTCTCATCAATATATATTAGAAATAACACCATTGCAGTGCAACTTATAAATTGATATCAGAAAAAAAGATGTTCCGCTTGTAACCGACAGGTTGCTAGACCTTATTAATTGTTTCATAGTGTGTAAAGGTAGGGTATTTATGAGGGAATTAAGTTACGGTCAGAATACGGTGTATCTGTAGACACACCTCCGCCACACAATTTATTTGATCTCCACCTCAAACAAATAGATGGTTCATTTTCTCATGCTTAAATTCAGAAAAACGGAATTAGGTTCCATATACGCACGCTTAACTTGGGTCAGATTTCCCCCTAGGAAGCAAACCGAACGAAACGGGGAGGGAGGGACCTACCTGAATTTGTACAATAGAAACATGTTTTTGTTGTAAAAACAACAACCGTTTGGAGTAATTGGTGTATGATGCACCATTTTTTTTCTCATGGTCGAAGATTTTTCAATTTTGCAACGGTGCAACATTTGCGCGACTTATAATTACTACACCTCAGCAGTCTCAACTCATAATTACTACACCCTAGCAGTCTCAACTCATAATTACTACACCTCAGCAGTCTCAACTCATAATTACTACACCTCGGCAGTCTCAACTCATAATTACTACATCTCAGCAGTCTCAACTCATAATTACTACACCTCAGCAGTCTCAAGTCATAATTACTACACCTCAGCAGTCTCAACTCCTGGCAAGTGTTTACTTGGTGTGTAAACACCAAGGTGTCTCTGAATACAGCATTCTTTTGAGGAAGGAAAAACACTTTGATATATTGTTTTGTTGGTCTAGGTTCATTGGTGAGCTCTTGAAGAAGAAGGTAAGACTCCTTTACCTCACTAGAACATAATCTAAGAGAACATGTACAAGTCAGTGGCAAACCCATGTAGGCATTGTATCCCATTCCCTCAATACAAAACCAAAATGGCACAAGCACATTTGTGATCAGAATCTGTAAAAGGAGCTTTTTTATGGTGTTTCTCGCTGGGTGTATTTCTGTCTTGTTTGGGGCAGTACCCCCTTGTGAGGCCAGTGGTGACCCCGCGCTTCGCCCCGTCCTGCTCCGCCACTTTGCTGGGCCACCTGGGAGAGATCGCCCAGAACAACGACCTGCACATCCAGGTGAGCCTTGCTCCGAGTCAAGAGGATCCCATGGAGTGTTGCTTTGAAGATACTTTATTTGTCTACCTTTCTCTTGCTTTCATACACATTGATAATCACCTGAGCATTCAAACAATTAATTGATCTTCTCTGTGATCCTCAGAGTCACATCAGTGAGACAAAGGAGGAGGTGAGTCTGGTGAAGGAGCTGTTCCCAGACTACGACTCCTACACCGATGTCTACCACAGACACAACCTTCTCACAGACAAGGTTAGCACACACCACCTCACCACGAGGACATTCTATTGATAATGAAAACCATAATATTGCTAATGATGATAATGATGGGGGCGACAGTTCTAAGGATCATTATGATATTGGTGATGGTGAAAATGATAATGATGAATAGTGCATTCGGAAAGTATTCAGACCCCTTCACCTTTTCCATGTTACAGCCTTTCATTTTTTTTTTTTTATAATCTCATCAATCTGCACACAATCAATACCTTATAATGACAAAGCACAAACTGGTTTTTAGAAGTTATTGCAAATGTATTAAACATTTTTTTTAAACTGTTCAAATGTACATAAGTATTCAGACCCTTTTCTCAGTACTTTGTTGAATCACCGTTGGCAGCAATTACAGCCTCGTCTCTTCTTGGGTACGATGCGACAAGCTTGGCACACATGTATTTGGGGAGTTTCTCCCATTCTTCTCTGCAGATCCTCTCAAGCTCTGCCAGGTTGGATGGGGAGCATCGCTGCACAGCTATTTTCAGGTCTCTCCAGAGATGTTAAAGTCCGGGCTCTGGTTGGGTCACTCAAGGACATTCAGAGACTTGTACCGAAGCCACTCCTGCATTGTCTTGGCTGTGTGCTTAGGGTTGATGTCCTGTAGGAAGGTGAACCTTCGCCCCAGTCTGATAACCTTACTCCAGACCGGGCAGGACATCATCAAGGATCTCTCTGTACTTTGCTCTGTTCATCTTTCCCTCAATCCTGACTAGTATCCCAGTCCCTGCCATAGAGGGCACGACAAAACCTATTCCCCCTCAGGAGACTGAAAATATTTGGCATGGGTCCTCATTTCCTCAAAAGGTTTTACAGCTGCACCATCGAGAGCAACCTTACAGGTTGCATCACTGCCTGGTATGGCAACTGCTCGGGCCTCCGACCGCAAGGCACTACAGAGGCTAGTGTGTACGGCCCAGTACAGCACCGGGGCCAAGCTTACTTCCATCCAGGACCTCTATCCCAGGTGGAGTCAGAGGAAGGCCCATTGTCAGACTCTAGACACCCTAGCCATAGACTGATCTGTCTACCGCATGGCAAGCGATACCGGAGCGCCAAGTCTAGGTCCAAGAGGCTTCTAAACAGCATCTTCCCCCAAGCCATAAGATTCCTGAACAGCGAATCAAATATCTACCCAGACTATTTGCATTGCACCCCCCCCCCTCTTACACTGCTGCTACTCTGTAATTATCTATGCATTGTCACTTTAACTCCACCTACAAGTACATATTAACTCAATTACCTCGACACCAGTGGCCCTGCACATTGACTCTGTACCAGTACCCCTTGTATATAGCCACACTTGTTATTTACTGCTGCTCGTTTAATTATTTGTTATTCTTACTTTTTTTCGTGGTATTTTCTTAACTGCATTGTTGGTTAAGAGCTTGTAAGTAAGCATTTCACTGAGGTCTACATCTGTATTTGGCATGTGACAAAAACAATTTTATTTGAAAAACATCCCAACAGCATGATGCTGCCACATTGCTTCACCGTAGGGATGATATTGGCCAGGTGATGAGCATTTCCTGGTTTCCTCCAGACATTGCCCTTGGCATTCAGGCGAAGAAGTTCAATCTTGGTTTCGTCCAACCAATGAATCTTGTTTTTCATGGTCTAAGAGTCCTTTAGGTGCCTTTTACTGAGGAGTGGCTTCCGTCTGGCCACTCTACCATAAAGGCCTGATTGTTGGAGTGCTGCAGAGAGATGGTTGTTCTTCTGGAAGGTTCTTCCATCGCCACAAAGGAACTCTGGAACTCTTGTCAGAGTGACCATCGGATTCTTGATCACCTCCCTGACCAAGGTCCTTCTCCCCCGATTGCTCAGTTTGGCAAGGCAGCCAGCTCTAGGCAGAGTTTTGGTGGTTCCAAACTTCCATTTATGACTGATGGAGGCCACTGTTCCTGGGGACCTTAAATGCTGCAGGAATGTTTTGGTACCTTTCCTCAGATCTGTGCCTTGACACAATCCTGTTTTGGAGCTCTATGGCTTGTTTTCTTCCCCTCTGACATGCACTGTCAACTGTGGGACCTTATGTAGACAGGTGTGTGCTTTTCCAAATCATGTGCCATTCAATTGAATTTACTGCAGGTGGAATCCAATCAAGTTGTAGAAACATCTCATGGATGATCAATGGAAATAGGATTCACCTGAGCTAAATTGAGTCTCATAGCAAAGGGTCGGAATGCTTATGTAAATAAGGTATTTCTGTAAAAACAGAAAAAAGACACTTGTTTTTCGCTTTGTCATTATGGGGTATTGTGTGTAGATTGATGAGAAAAATAATATATCCATTTTAGAATAAGGCTGTAACGTAACAACATTAAAAAAAAAAGTTAATGGGTCTGAATGCTTTCCAATGCACTGTGTAATGATGTGGTAATGGTAGTAAGGATAATGATGATATTGATGATGATGGTTCCCAGACGGTGATGGCTCATGGTTGTCACCTGACCGATGGAGAGCTGAAGCTGTTCAGGGAGACGGGGGCGTCCATCGCTCACTGTCCCAATTCCAACATCTCGTAAGTGTTTCTCCTTCCACACCTAAAGTCTAGGCTCGGCCTTAATTTAGGTGCTCTCTGACACCTGAAGTTGCATGGGAAGTTGTCCCTGGTCTTCCTTGTACTCCTGGGCAAAGGTAGTCAGCCCTTCGCCCTGAGGGGCCAAAATGTATCTCAGTTGCAGTATCCAGAGGACCGACTATTGAATAATCCTATATTATCCATGTTTGGTATCTATCTGAAACTTGTTCACTGAGGATAACTCTGATGCTATCTTGAGTGCTGATATGATATTGAGTATCACTGCTGAGTTCTTAACTGCATAGGGTAAAATTATATAAAATAAGAATCTGATTTATTTATAAATCCTCAACCATTGTCTTTCACCTGTCCATATTCTGTTTCTTTTTTTCTCTCTCTCATTTCCCTAAATTTTCCTCTCCAGGTTGTGCAGTGGTATGCTAGATGTCCGCAGGGTTCTGAACCACAAAGTAAAGCTAGGGCTTGGCACAGGTGAGTCATGACAAAACAGATAATTTTCCTTTTACCTGAGAACACAGTGTTCTATATAGTTACAAAAAAAAATCTGTGTACTGTATCCCAAAAAACTATTACAATGTTGAAGTCGGAAGTTTATATACACTTAGGTTGGAGTCATTAAATCTCGTTTTTCAACTGCTCTACATTTCTTGTTAACTCTAGTTTTGGCAAGTCAGTTAGGACATCTACTTTGAACATGACACAAGTAATTTTTCCAACAATTGTTTACAGACAGATATTTCACTTATAATTCACTGTGTCATGATTCCAGTGGGTCAGAAGTTTACATCTCTAAGTTGACTGTGCCTTTAAACAGCTTGGAAAATTCCAGAAAATGATGTCATGGCTTTAGAAGCTTCTGATAAGCAAATTATCATCATTTGAATCAATTAGAATTGTACATGTGGATGTATTTCAAGGTCTACCTTCAAACTCAGTGCTTCTTTGCTTGACATCGTGGGAAAATCTAAAATCAGCCAAGGCCTCAGAAAACAATTAGAGACCTCTACAAGTCTGGTTCATCCTTGGGAGCAATTTCCAAACGCCTGAAAGTACAATGTTCATCTGTACAAATAATAGTACGCAAGTATAAACACCATGGGACCACCAGCTGTCAAACTGCTCAGGAAGGAGACGCATTCTGTCTCCTAGAGATGAACGTACTTTGGTGCGAAAAATGCAAATCAATCCCAGAACGACAGCAAAGGACCTTGTGAAGATGCTGGAGGAAATGGGTACAAAAGTATCTATACCCACAGTAAAACAAGTCCTATATCGACATATCCTGAAAGGCCCCTCAGCAAGGAAGAAGCCACTGCTCCTGAACTGCCTTAAAAAAGCCAGACTACGATTTGCAACTGCACATGGGGACAAAGATCGTCGCTTTTGGAGAAATGTCCTCTGGTCTGATGAAACAAAAATAGAACTGTTTGGCCATGGTGTTTGGTGGAAAAAGGGGGAGGCTTGCATGCCGAAGAACACCATCCCAACTGTGGGGGTGGCACGGGGGTGGCAGCATCATGTTGTGGGGATGCTTTGCTAAAGGAGGGACTGGTGCACTTCACAAAATAGATGGCTTTATGAGGGAGGAAAATGATGTGGCTATATTGAAGCAACATCTCAAGACATCAGTTAGAAAGTTAAAGCTTGGTTGCAAATGGGTCTTCCAACTGGACAATGACCCCAAGCATACTTCTAAAGTTGTAGCAAAATGGCTTAAGGACAACATAGTCAAGGTATTGGGAGTAGCCATCACAAAACCCTGACCTCAAACCGATAGACAATTTGTGGGCAGAACTGAAAAAGCATGTGTGAGCAAAGAGGACTACAAACCTGACTCAGTTACACCAGCTCTGTCAGGAGGAATGGGCCAAAATTCACCCAACCTATTGTGGGAAACTTGTGGAAGGCTACCTGATAAGTTTGACCCAAGTTATACAATTTAAAGGCAATGCTACCAAATACTAATTGAGTGTATGTAAACTTCCGACCAACTGGGAAAGTAATGAAAAATCAAATGTGAAATAAATAATTCTATACTATTATTCTGACATTTCACATTCTTAAAATAAAGAGGTGATCCTAACTGACCTAAGATGGCATTTTTACTCTGATTAAATGTTAGGAATTGTGAAACTGAGTATAAATGTATTTGGCTACGGTGCATGTAAACTTCCGACTTCAACTGTACCTGAACTTTCCATGTTAGAAATGTGCAACTAAATCAAGGCAATCGTGATTGCGTTATATGATCTGATGTGTCCAAGTGCTCCTCAAGATTTATTTTTCAAGTGACAGATTATTTTGATTAAACGTTTTATGAAATATAGGCTTACGCTCATATTCTTACAATTTGTTTTTTTACATTCGGCATTAGAGAACCTAGACGAAAGTTGACGATTTCTGTTATCAAACTGGCTTGACACTAATGTTTGACTGATCTGATAGTTTATTTTAGCACACAGGTGCATGTAATCTCCCGTTAGTATAGTTTTAAGAAAACATGCTTATATCTGTCTATGCACTCGTGCGTGTATCTATGTCTGGCCTTGTAGATGTGGCAGGAGGATACTCTCCTTCTATGTTGGATGCTGTGCGGAGAACACTGGACACCTCTAAAGCCTTGACCATCCAGGACACCCAGTACCACACGCTCACCTTCGAGGAGGTCTTCAGACTGGCCACACTGGGAGGCAGCCAAGGTGGGAGACTTGTCTGGAGGGGGGTGAGGTGGAAGGGCTGTTATCACCGTCATTAAATCAATACATGAATGATCGGATACATGATTTATGAATTAATACAGATGCATCCGCTCAAAAGTTACTTTACAACAAAAGCCTGTGCTGGAGCATCGCTACATCGACAAACTGTCTTGCAGGGGGACGTCAAGCAAACAATTGTTTGCAATCATCTAAACTGCAATAAAATACATAGGAGACATTTCTGAAATATGACGGTGCAGGTATATCCACTTTGCGCTACAGTCAAACATTTGAATGCACCCAATGGTTTATTTGTTTCATTATTGATCAATTATTAATAATGTATTCATATTCTGAGCTCTGGCTTGATTGTTTGGTTTGTAGCCCTGTCCCTGGATGAGAATACAGGAAACTTTGAGGTGGGAAAAGACTTTGACGCTCTGCGGGTGAACACGGATGCGGCAGGAGGACCCATTGACCTCATCAATCACGGGGAGGGGCCTAAGGTAGAGACCAATACATAGAGCAATCTTTTGGCCTCCAGTGGTGTGGACATATTGAGTCATTGTATCTAAACCAAGTCAAACCAGGTCTTATTAAATGTGTGACTCGTATCAGACTTAAATCCAAATGACAGGATTCTACTCCACAACTCAGTGACTGATTCACTCACTGGACATGACATTCATCTTGGCTCCATGTGATTTCAGGTGCTCCTGGAGAAGTTCTTGAATTTGGGTAAGTGTTTCATCTCTGTTACTGTCTCTCTCACACAATAGGTTGCATGTATTCAGAGTTTGGTAGTTGGGGCTATAACGTGCCATGGAAGTATTGCCCCATCCGGGTCTAAAAACTAGGTCCTTGATTTCCAAAACTCTTGATGAGGTTTTTAAGTGTAAGGTCTTTTTTATTTCCCCCTTTCTATTCCTTCTTCAGGGGATGATCGTAATATTGTGGAGGTGTACGTGGCAGGGAAGCGAGTGGTCCCATTCGTAGAGAGACCATAGATTTGGGATTTGTTGTTGGCTTGTTGTCATCTGTCCCAGTCAGAACCCTCTACCAGTCTACCTGACTGCTTTTGTAACATGATACGAGGTGATTTGAAAATGTGTTCAACCTGAGGGATTATTATGATGCGTGTTCAATCATCTTATGTACTTACATACAGTACAATCCAATAGATGGTATTGCTGTTAAGTGATACTTGCAAAAGCAGTGTGCAGGTTATGGTTTTCTTTTAAGTTGTTACATTGTTTCCCATGCACCTGGGTCTTTTTTTACATTTCTAAGTCGAGGAAAATGTGTGTTCCTGAATGTGTGTGTAGCTTTGTATGTGTCCAGTTTAAATTCTTCTTAAACCTAAAACCCACAATGTAGCTTTAGGAGACATTCTAATAAATGTATAATGTATCCTTGTTGATTATGATCATTGACTGTATTAAAATATTTATTTTATGTACTTGGTTTTATCCTATGTTGTTGTGTCACTGCTGTTCTGTGCTACAGTGCTGAGTTTTGTAACAAAAGCTACAAACTAGAAAGGGAAAAGATTTTAGAAATATTTTATTAGAGTATTTGCAAGATTTTAAGTCTAAATTTGTCTCTTGTTTCTTTACATTTAACACATTATTGATAAGTTCCCCATAATAAAACAATACATTCTATTAAAATATACAATGCCTCCAGACCCACCTGCAGAGAGGCTGGTCCCGTGTAACTCAGTTGGTAGAGCATGGCACTTGCAACGCAAGGATAGTGGGTTTGAATTTCGCACCCACAAATAAGCAGTTTATTGCCTACAACGGGTCTAATCCTGATTGGTTAAAACCGCATTCCAGCTGGTGTCTATTCCACCAGTTACCACCAGCTAAATCTGACGTTAAAATGCCTATTTACTCTGTTCTATCCGACTGCGCAATCCACTAATCTCCACATTTCCTTTAGACTAACATTTCGTTTTCAACAGCAGATATATTGTATAAACTTTGCAGTCTGTCTCTGACATGTGCAACATTGTTTCAATATTCAAATTCGAGCTCCAGCTGTCCCATAGTAATGAACGGAGTCAGGATGAGACAGACAGCGTTTCTCAGTTGAAATCATGAATCAGCTGGCACTTTTAATGGATATGTACAGTACAAATACATGTAGATTGAAAAAAAAAAAAGTCAAATGAAACTAAAGTGCAGTTTGTAGTCTTTCTGGGCCCAGTTTTAAGTGTGTTAGCTGTGTTATTGTCTAGCTCCTCCAAACACTGGCTTCTTGGGCGTTATCACTTAATTGTAGGTTTGGTCTATGAATGTGCTGTTTGTTGGCAACGGTAGCCCTAAAGTCAAAAGTTTATTGTAGCCTACAGTTGATACGTGTTATATTATGGACTTGTCTGTATGAAGTAATGTGTAAGGCTATTGAAAGGTGTTTGTGTAAACTGTAGATTTATTGGAAAGTTATGCTGTTAGAGAGTAATATATTTTCAATACCTGCAAGAACACAAGTGCCATTATTCTAGATGACATCTCTCGAATCAGCGAAACACCAGCTGAGTTAGAGGTCTCTTCCGTGCCATGATCGAGCTCAGGGCTGAGAAACGGGGAGTGAGGAAGATTTGAGGACTAGGATGATGATCACCCTCCCCTATTGACCCAGCTGTGTCTAGATTATCATAGGTATGACCTGGCGGAGAACATGAAGGAAGTATGGGTCAAAGACAATGCCAACAACTACATGGATCAGTACTCCTTCAGATGCATCCTGGGCCCCTTTTAACTTGCTGCGTGAGTATCACGGGAACTGGAAGCAATTGTGTATGCTGCCAAATCTGTTAATTTCTAAATGTGCACACGATTTGACCAGTTTGCCACCTCAACCTGGTCCCGTAGTGGTCTCTATGGAGACGGCGTCGGGCCTGATGACCGCCAGCAGGCTTCTGAGCAGCCTGGAACTGAGCGGCTGCTGGGCAGGGAGCCCGGACAAGATGAGAGTTACAGAGGATAGACACCAGGAGGCGACGTATCATCACTTGGACATGTGTTTACATCGAACAGGCACCCTCATTCACACATACTATGTTATATTGTAGAACAGTGGTTCCCAACCTGGGGTACTTGGTCTATCCACAGGGGTTACTTAAGACTCAGACCATATTTCAGGGCAGAGCAAAATTCAGTTAACGATAACCAAAAAAGCTTGGGAACCACTGTTATAGAATACTGTAGATATCCACTGAACACTATAGTTCGTTATAAAAATACATTTTTTAAACAAGATTTTCTTTGTCGTAGGTTTTTAATGACTCATTTATATTGCATGAAATTGAATTCTAAAATGACAATACTGCACTGAGTCTACAATACATTCAAATATATTTTCACCTTTAAAGTTGGTGACTTGGTGGTTTATTACTTGACTTTCGCTGCTGCCATGACTCCAAGTCAATTCAAAAGTAAACCGAATTCCAATTTTTCCACATTGAAGAGAATTGGAATTTACCCCAACCCTGGTTACCAGTTTCAAAGGTAGTAATGTAAAACTAGGGAAGATCTCAAATGCAATATCCTTGCGTCATCTCCTTCTCAAAACCGATTGGAGGATAAGGTCAGACCTCATTCAATGGGTTTTGAGGAGATGAGTATGCAATTGAGATCTTCCCTATGTCAAGACGAATAGCACGTTCCTTTATTTCCCAGTCAGTGAAAAGCTGTGACCTCTGAATCATGTTAATGCAACACTTGATTTTCAGAATTGGTTATTTTTCCCCATTCCTGCATACCAACTCTTCAATCATTCATCCACTGATTTGTCTACATGCTCTCCTTTTGTCAATCTTCCCCTCTCTCTCTCTCAATGACACATCCTGTGACCACTCCTATAATTTCAGTTGGAGAATCTTAATTGCGTAGTCTTCTCTTCACCCCATTGGAGGTCAGAGGAAGGACATCTGGCTCTCACCCAATGGGTTTTTAGGAGGCGAGAATGCAACAGATTCTCCCAGTGACTGAAAGGAAGCTTCCTAGATGGCTACTGACACGTAATGTTAAACCTGGGTCAATAGCATGCTTAAACTCATGACTCCCTCTCCTTTTTCTCTTTATCCATCCTGGGCAAAAGTGAGGGATGCCTGTTAAGGGAGAGGAAGTAGAACAGGTTCAAAAGGATGAATGGGGCAGTGAGCAAGTATTACTGTTTGTTTAGTGTTCTGTATGGTAAGGGAGTGTTATCGTTAGGACCAGGCTCAGAGTTCAGTGATGGTACCTTGGGTCAACCAATCTCAAACATGTCCATTCCCTACGTTCACGTGAGCTCGCCCTATCAAAGGCCTGCCACTTCCCCCTATTGCCCTCCTTGTGAGCTTGCTCTCACCCTGGATTAAAATCCAATCCCTAAACCCTCCTGTAGAATTGAGAGGATTGTATAGATAGCCGTGTGGAAATGTCATATTGCTTCTAATCTAAAATGCAAGATGAAGCTATTACCATACTGCTTATCAACTGCTAGGGGTTGATTTGGAACAATCTCCTTCCTACCGTAGTTCCCCTAGCTCTCCCCTTGTCCCCTCAGTGTTCTTAACTCCCCACAGACTAAGGTGCATTCATGTTAAATCCACATCTGTCACACTGAGCCAGCTTTCCAGACATGTGCACACTAACACATGGCAAGTGACAGACAAGACATTAGGGGTTCACCAGGGGGTAGATGGGTCTCTGTCCCAACCCTCAGAGGGAGGCTACGGAACCTCCCCAGCTGTTCCCGAGTCAGGTTGAACAGAACGTTGGTTCTGACGCTCTTGTCCCATATCAGCTGTCCTCCTCCCTGCTCAGACAGAGGGGTGACGGTGAGGTACTGGGGGGGGGGGGCTTACTCACCCTCTCCCGGCCTCAGCTGCCAGCGTGACACCATCTGCCAACACACTGCCCCAAGCATGTGACAGGTGTGCCTCCAAACAGTGACTGGCACACATTCACCTCTACCCAGGCAATCATGTTTCCTTAACCAACCTCTACTTGTAATGCTATAGCAAAGTTGAGCTCACGGGAGCAATAGGAAACAGATACACTGATGGGGGATCCTGATCCAAATGACATCGTTGAACAAGTGAAGCTCTAATCCAAACCACCAATACCAGGCCTTGTATTGTCTCTGTACAGTCTTTATTTACATGATACAATGCTGCTGTAATGCTGGGTAGCAAGATATGTAATACGTTTTGTACAAATTTGCATATAAACAATCAAAAGGGGGGAAAAGTAGACCTCACATCCCTACAGGAGAACAAGAATAAGATCCACTATGGGTCTGTGTCGATAGAAAGCTGAAAAGAAGTTGTCTAACTCTGGAATCTGTTTTTCAAACCGTAGCTCTAGCATGCTCCTGTAGCTTGTGCTGTTTAACCCATATTGCTTCAGACTAAGGTGGGGGGGCACACACACACACACTGACAACCATGTGTTCACTCGCTCTTAACACACACAAGCATGGCTGGCTCACATAGCCTAACTCTGCAACTACACTGAATGTGCTAATGTCAGTAAATATAAATGTCTGAGGATAAAAAATAAAGACCTAGCACTAGTCGAGTGATGGCAATTCAGTCAGATATTTTACATAACTGCATGGGTTGCGCTATCCCATTCATACCCCCATATATCAGATAAAATACTGGTAGTGCACCAGGGTCCGCAACCGTCTGCATGAGAGCCAGTTGGGAGACTCTGATAAAGTTCAGTTCCACATGACAGCTGGTTAATTATGCGTTTTTGTCCCCGTTCTCACACCTCTTACAATGAAAGTCAAAAGGATACGGTGCCCGATGACCAGGTTACCTAAAAAATGGCCTATCAAGGTAACCCCCTCACCTGGCAATAACAGAGTGATAAGAGCAGGCTACACACGCACAATGCGATAAGGAGAAACATGTCCTGCTGCTGTTTGAGAAGCTTACGTGTCTTTGTCATGCAAGGGTACAACACCGTGTATAGACAGAGCCCTCCTCCATGTAGCCTTTTGTGTTCAACACATTAGTGAACAGCTGTTTTCCCATGAATATGTTTGCAATTGCATGCACGCTGTGGTAGCAGCTGTGAGAGCACTGTGGCAAGGAAGCAGTCACAGAAGTTTCTGAAACAATAACCACATGCATTTTGGAACAGCTTTGCAGTTCGAGAGGTCATACCTTTCAGTCAACTGACCCAACCAACTGATATGAACGGAGAGGAGAAATGGTAACAACTGAACACGTGGGGATACTGCACGTGAATACAACTTCTGACAAAATGTCCATTTGGCAACAAAGTGGCCAAACAGCTCAGGGGCTATATTCATTTCATTTCTATCCATCGCCAACATTCACTAAGTCTCATCGACAGGTACCCTGGGCTTCTTTTTAAAAAG
This sequence comes from Oncorhynchus kisutch, assembly GCF_002021735.2. NCBI lineage: Eukaryota > Metazoa > Chordata > Actinopteri > Salmoniformes > Salmonidae > Oncorhynchus > Oncorhynchus kisutch. The sequence goes on along the minus strand of NC_034176.2, from coordinate 19,511,452 downwards.
ACAAACTGAATATCGGCAAAGATACAGGAAAAACAAACAATATATTATAAAAATAAAAAAACAAGACAAATAGTGATCGCTCATGCATCTCCCCCTCAGGCAAGGTCTCTTCCACTTTTCTCAAGGTTGTGATTTTAAAAATGAGTCCGATATCCCTTTGCCACTCATGCCAATGTTCATGTCGAGGGTCCAATCATACTTCAGTCTTTGTGTGGATGGTTCTTAACCCTATATTCTCTGAATCTTGTCGGCGACCACTACAGGGTTCTCCTTGCGGATCTTGGCAGCTGCCTCCGCCTTGTAGTCGTAAGGGCAGTTGTGTTTGTCGGAGTACCGATGGACCCCACAGAACAGGTTCCCACAGCGACAATCGAACCCTGGGGTAGAGTTAAAAGGTCAGAGATTAGAGGGAAACCACTGTAGGAACCAAACACCAACAAAAAAAACTAAGACCAGACACAGGAATAAGAGTTATTCTAAACTGCCTACATTGCAGTTTGACTTGTGCAGATTATTAGATCAATACGTGACATGGATGGGGTTCCTGCCACAGACACTACATATACAGTCAAAGATCTGAGACCATCACAAATGTACAAGTAGTGTTTTACATTGCATGAACCCCATCAATAGTCCATATGTGCGACCGCAGTGTATGAGGCCTGGAACATGGCCAATCTCTTCAGCAAAAACGGCATTACGTCGTACACATTGCTCAATCCTGTCATCCCATTTCTTTAAAAAAGCACCACGTTCTGCTATGGCACGCTCACCTGTTAGGCCCACCCTCTTGCGGCACATGAAGCACCTATTCTTCTTGGGATTGGGGGTGTCTCCCTTAGCCTCGTCACCAGTGGCAGGGCTAGAAGCAGTAGGCTCAGTCACAACTGAAGGAGAAAACAGAAAAGCACTTAAATATACACTTCAGTCTGGAGATTCAAATGAAGAGTTCCTGTGTGTTAGCACTCTAGTGCAAGGACTAAGTCAGGGTCTAAATACACTGAGTGTACAAAACATTTGGAACACCTGCTCTGTCCATGAAAGACTGACCGGGTGAAAGCTATGACCCCTTATTGATGTCACTTGTTAAATCTTCATAGATGAAGGGGAAACCGGTTAAAAAAATATATGTTTATGGCTCGAGACAGAATGTTTAAGAGCCTTTGAACAGGGTATGGTAGTAGGTGCCAGGCACACCAGTTTGTGTCAAGAACTGCAACGCTGCTAGGTTTAACTCTAAACAGTTCCCCATAGACACTACCGGTCAACAGTTTGGGGTCAGTTATAAATGTCCTTGTTTTTGAAAGAAAAGCACATTCTTTGTCCATTAAAATAACATCAAATTGATCAGAAATACAGTGTAGACATTGCTAATGTTGTAAATAACTATTGTAGCTGGAAACTGTAGATTTTCAATGGAATATCTACATAGGCGTACGTCAACGATGTACGATCATTGTTGATGTTGAGACTGGTGTTTTACGGGTACTATTTAATGAAGCTAACAGTTGAGGACTTGTGAGGTGTCTGTTTCTCAAACTAGACACTAATGTACTTGTCCTCTTGTTAAAAAAAATATATATATATTTCTGTCCTCTTGTTAAATTGTGCACCGGGGCCTCCCACCCTTTCTATTCAGTTTGCACTGTTCTGTGAAGGGAGTAGTACACAGCGTTGTATGAGATCTTCAGTTTCTTGGCAATTTCTCGCATGGAATAGCCTTAATTTCACAGAACAAGAAACTGACGAGTTTCAGAAGGCTTTGTTTCTAGCCATTTTGAGCCTGTAATCGAACCCACAAATGCTGATGCTCCAGATACTCAACTAGTCTAAAGGCCAGTTTTATTGCTTCTTTAAAATCAGGACAACAGTTTTCAGCTGTGCTAACATAATTGCAAAAGGGTTTTCTAATGATCAATTAGCCTTTTAAAATAATAAACTTGGATTAGCTAACAACATTCCATTGGAACACAGGAGTGATGGTTGCTGATAATGGGCCTCTGTACACCTATGTAGATATTCATTTTTTTTTATCTGCCATTTCCAGCTACAATAGTCATTTACAACATTAACAAATGTCTAAATTGTATTTCTGATTAATTTGATGTTATTTTAATGGACAAAAACAAGAACATTTAACTGACCCCAAACTTTTGAACAGTAGTGTGTCAAGAATGATCCACCGCCCAAAGGTGGTTGCCAACTTGACAACTGTGGGAAGCGTTAGAGTGAAAATGGCTTGCTTTCGACACCTTGTATTGCCCATGCCCCGACGAATTGAGGCTGTTCTGAGGGCAAAGGGGTGGATACTCTATTTTAGGATGGTGTTTTGTACACTCAGTGTATACGCTAATGCTAAAGTTGGTCAAACAGAGCAATGTTTCCCTCTAGAAGTGTGTTTTATATCAGGCTCTATAAGTGTGTTTTACCAGGCTCTGCTTTATGCTCTCTTGAGATGCTCATCTCTGTCATTTGTTGAGTCACTGGAAGAGAGCCTTGAATAGTTCTGCAGAGGGGGCAATTGATAGAAAATAATAAGTTAAAGACATGAGCAAAAAGTAATGAGATATCCATTGTATCACATGCATGCAGACACACACACACCTTACCTAGCCATGTCTGCAGCAGAGCCAGATGAAGGGTCTACTTTGGCTAGACTGGCCTCTAGTCGCTGGATGGCTGAGGCATCAGGGGTAGGACTACCAACTGTTCCTGAGAGACAGCAAAAGTAAGACATCAACCTCAGGAGAAGATACTTTTAGGTTCAACAGTTCTCTCAACAGTGCAGCTGGCCCATAATGTGTATGCTAATTTTAGCAGACAGCAATAACTTCCCTATGCAATGTAATGCAGCTTTGGTGAGAGTCTGGTTCTGGGGACGGCGACGAACTGCTTGGAGTAGATTTGTGTGTGTGGTCAGTAAGAAACAGGGTGGATGGGGAACTTACCCATTTGGCTAAGTTGGCTCAAGCCGTGGGTACTACTCTGCTGACGGTTCAGGTGCTCCTTGTAGCAGACCGAGCACATGCCGTTGTTCCTGGGGTTGCCATAGAAACCACAGCCAGTGGTACAAAGCACAGGCGTCAGGCTTGGCTTAGTCTCTTGGGCCATCGCTGTTGACAAATGGGAGCAAGGTATCTTGTTAGCATGTCTATGTGTGCATGCGTGACAGCGCGTGTCCAAACTTTTGACTGGTACTGTAGGTGACTAAATGTAAGTGTGGTGGTTGGCACATATATTTGAAAATAACATACCAGAAAGGAACATTAAGACTAATAAAGAAACCGGGAGGGTCAAAAAGACATCGCCTGAAAGCAAGGATTCTACTACCAAAGGGGCGATAAGCAGTTGAAACAAAAGGTTCCCACCACCATTTCAGTAAAAAGCGGGGAGGGGTGGGGCTGGAGAAATGTAATCACTCAAATCCAAAGACAGAGCTATGGATGCTAGGTCTGACCATCCATGATATCAAAATTAGCTTTAATCATGTTGCAGCTATGCAGTGCTTGTTTACAAACATAGGAATAAAACAGGTTATACTTTGGGTTTTGATGGGGAATGACAGTTGAACTCAGCTCATTCAGCTCAATTTCTGAGGCCTTTGAAGCCCCCTCCATCTGTGCAGAGGTCATTACAATACAGTAACCCCGGGATTCATCTCTATTTTGAACTGATATGCAGTCAGGACACTTCAACTGGAAATGACCTCAATAAGAAACAATATTGTTGCTACGATCACATCAGAAGATATCCTCCTCGCAATCTCCAAAATACAACAGCCACAGGACAACTTTGTCTGGATGTCGTAAAGGACCATTTGTCAAAACTGAAGAAATATAGCTAGCTAATGATCTCCTTTTCCATGTGGAAAATAAAAATGGACAGAGACTTGCTAGCTACGTTAGCTAGCTGGGATTTTCTACAAGGAATCTTCTTCCCCAAAAAAACTTCTCCCAAGTGAGTGTGACACCTACTCCCATTGCCTGCTGCTTGGATTCCACCTGGCAACCTGTTCACCATCTGCCCTGGCCCACCTCCCCATCTGCTACAGGTATCCACACTCCCAAGCTTACAATGGCCCCAAGTTGTTATGTTTTTTTTGCACTTGGTGCGATTTGCCTCATGACTCCTGCGTGCTTTGTTGACCAAGAACTTGCTTGTTTCCCCGAGTGTGGGAACAAACAGTCTGTCCCACAGTTGGGTACTCTGACTCTATTGGTTACACAGACTCTTGGCCTCCCATCCTATTCTAACCACCTCTCACCAGCTTTGTATTCATGTTACCTGACAAAATTGCTGTACAATATGATCTTGTTGCCATCTAATGCACATTCAAATGTCATAAATAAACACTGCAGAGCACTCCCTGTCCTCTGTCGTGCCCTGATTGTATTACTTCTGATGATATATGGAAATGTACATGTACACCCTGGCCCATCTACTGTTGCTAGCCCCAATTCTGCCTTAGAGATCTGCCTCACCGATTTCTGCTCTCGTAAAAGACAGGGTTTTCTGCATGTTAACACTAGAAGCAGGGTAGCCTAGTGGTTAGAGCGTTGGACTAGTAACCGCAAGGTTGCAAGTTTAAATCCCCGAGCTGACAAAGGTACAAATCTGTCGTTCTGCCCCTGAACAGGGCAGTTAACCCACTGTTCCTAGGCCGTCATTGAAAATAAGAATTTGTTCTTAACTGACTTGCCTAGTAAAATAAAAGGTAAAAAAAAAGTGTTTTGAACACTGATGTTGAGCTTTCTGGTTATAACCTTTTTTGGCAATATTTGCCAAGGATCACATTCAGTGCTAGGTTGTCTCCACAAAGTCTGTTACAATTTGATTAGCTGGTTTTAAGCATTAAACTTTCAAATAGCTCTTTGCTGACTGATTGTCCATCAGCACAGGCCTGTACCGTACCTGCCCTAAGCGCTCTCCTGGCCTCTTACACTAAGTCTGAATTTGTCTTGCTAAGTGACCTAAACTGGGACATGCTTAAACCACCGTCCTAAAGCAATGGGACTCCCTAAATTTTTCCCGATTATTACCAATCCCACAAGGTATGACTCCAAACACCCAGAAAAGGCTACTCTCCTTGATGTTATCCTCACAATCAATCCTGATAGGTATCCAGCTGGTGTTTTCTGTAATGATCATTGTTTTACAGTTTGTGTTCGTAATGGCTGCTCAATGAAACAACCTGTTCCGATTTGTCATAGACTTCGCAAAAAATCTTTATTGAGCAAGCCTTCATGACATGGCCTCTGTAAATTGGTATGGAATCAGCTTGATCCCTGGACCTTTTTTCATATTTTCAGTGGTTTTGTAAACATGCCCCCATATAGAAAAGGAGAGTTAAAAACTGGGTCAGCCCCTGGGTCGACCGTGATCTGGCAGAGTTACTCCATTTCAAGAATTCCATTTGGATAAAAGGCTCAGCACACACATACTCTGGCTGACGTGCTCTCGTTAGGGCCAATGAGAAATAAGTGCAATCAGGCTATTCGGAAGGTCAAAGTCAGTTACTTTAAGGAGCAGTTATCCATGTGGGTCTACCCCAATAAGTTCTGGAAAACAGTTAAAGACCTGGAGAATAAACCCTCCTCACCGCTGCCCATGTCTCTTAATGTTGATGATGTGGTTGTTACTGACAATGAGCACACGCCTGAGCTCTTTAAATCATCAATTCATAAATCAGGATTCCTATTTGACTCAGCCATGCCTCATTGCCCATTCAACATTTCCTCATCTCCCACCCTTCTAATGCGACTAGCCCCGATGCTCCTCCCTCTTTTCCCCCTGCCACGCTACAAACTTTCTCCCTGAAGGTGGTCACAGAGTCCGAGGTGCTAAAGGAGTGCCTTAAACTTGATCCCAAAAAAGCATCTGGGTCAGATGGTTTAGACCCTTTTTTAAGGTTGCTGCCCCTTTCATCGCCAAGCCTGTCTCTCCTCTCTGGGGAGGTTCCCATTGCTTGGAAGGCAGCCACAGTGTGTCCTTTATTTAAAGGGGAGATCAAGCTGATCCTAACTGTTATAGGACCATTTCTATTTTGCCCTGTTTATCAAAAGTGTTGGGAAGAAAATTGCCAATAAATCAACTGACTGGCTTTCTTGTGGTCTATAGTATTCTCTCTGGTATGCAATCTGGTTTATATGTCAAATTGATGAAATTCCTCATTGTGCACAAGAAGACAGGAGAACAAACAGTGACAAGAACAAATTGAGACAGGTTCTCCTTGGCAGGAGCTGAGCAGGTCAGCAAGACACTCAAGGTAACGAACAACCGGTAACTTCCCCAAGACGAAATAGGCTTCAACGCTTTGCAGGAAAATGTACAATAAAGATATATGATAGCACTCACAAAAATAAAGCGAAAATGAAAGTGGTAGCACTTGACACCTCCAGTCCCTAGGGGAGCGTATCCCATTGTAGTCATGACCAAAACATGTCAAATGCTCTGGCCACAGCCACCTACTCAAAACCTTCTGAAATGTCAGTGTTATTACGACCCTGCGATCAACAATTTGCCTGTCTGCCTTTGCACTTAACCACACATGTATGCTGTAGTCTCCAAACCCCACACAAGGGTTTCCTCAGAATTCATGGCTCAAACCACCCAGTTTATCATTTAAATCAAACACCAGCTAGGCTAATTTGTTTCGTGACTGTAGCCTGTCCTACAGTTAATCACACCACTTGGGGAAAATGGCTTGGCACAATGAGTTTTTTTATTCACGAGGATAGACCTAACCAAGGCTGCACAGATTTGCCTAGCTTTACCTCAAATGTCGCGAATACAACTAACAAGTAAGGTCTACTACAGATAATCGAATCTGAGTAGTGCCTTGTTTAGTTAGGTCAACCGTCATGGAACACTGTCATGATGTTCACCAGCTGGCAAAACGCAGTATCTAGATTTTTAATCAGGCTAGGCTATCCAATGACTCATATCATGGTCAGTGACATTAATCAACAACCTCTTAAGGAAACAAACAGCTAACAAAGAAAACACTGAAATACATTGGATGTGGCCCAAAATAACCGAGTCACGCTACAGTACAGCCATAAAAATGCTATCAAACAAGACCAAGCTAGACAAGAAACATCGCCGAGACCAAAAGCAATAATAGTGCTAGCAAGCCATCTTGTCACACACAATGTATTGTAACTAGATTAGTGAAGTAGCTAGCTAGACATCAATCAGCCACGTTTCGACCCTTGTTCTTTTGTGCCTTCTTTGTCTGCTACTAATCTCTTCCTGTTGTTTGGACGTCGTTTGATAGCTCCCATAACGTTACTAGTTACCTAGAATGACTCTTTGCATACAATGTTAGCAAGATAACCAGACAAAGAATGTCTACTCAATGTCGTGTTTAATGGAACATTCATTTTGTCGTTCAAATCTAACATGTTACGCTTTTCAAAATCAAATCAGTCAACTCATTCGATCAAAACTCGAACAATTCGGTTAGTAATAGAAACTAGTTAGGTAGCTGGCTGATAACGTACGTATTATTTTCAAATTATTTTTAGACAAACTACAAATGTCACTAGTTTATCATTTTTTAAAAATATATAGAAAACCGATAGCATAACGTTCGGCGACCCTCCTCCGGTCTTGTTTTTCCCCTGGCACAGCTAGACTAACACGTTCGAAGGCTTGTGACATTGTCAGTGAGGAACTTTCGCTCGCTAGACCTTGTTTACCAGGCATAAAGGATAACTAGGCTATCTCCTCTACAATACACACATTTATAAAGTTAATTGATATAAATAAAAAATCCTTACGAAATTCCATGTTACGTTGATGTTGATCCAATTTTTCGGTGTCCCCTTTTTTCTGTCTTCAACCATAAACCAAGACAACCCACCGTTTCAAATCTCGATTCTCACCTGCACAATTTGATCGGAATCACACAATATGTCTGGTTAAGCAGTCGTTTTTTAAACAAATCGTGTCCCCAAAATGTATTTATCGTTATTTTCTCTGACCGAGGATGTGCCTTCTCCTCCTTTCTCCCTATCTCTGCACCCTCCAGTTGCTTTCTCTGTAGTTTCATTCTATAGTAAGAGGAGTGGCAGATGATGTCACAGGGAAAAGAACGTACTGTGATTGGCTACCCGAGAACCCCTGGCCCGCGTGTCTCACACGGTACGGTACAAGGGGTTGGGCATTCATTCGTCATCCACCCACGTAAAGTCTGTGGGTATCGAGCCATAACATGAACTTTATTCATGAATGTGTCTAAATTAGTAATTCAAATAATGTTGACAGGCTTGTGATAACATATGCGTGTTTATTATGTGAGAATATCACATATTTATTTGTCCACTACAGACAGCTTCTTGAAGCATTGATGCTTCACAATCCAGCCAATTGTGTCGAAAATAGGTTATTTACTCGAGTCTTTTGGTCTACATAGTGTAGGCTAGTGGCACATGCTGGTCAAAATAATTTAGAGAAGATAAATTATTATAGATCACGTCCCACACACCGGAGCTCGCTTTTTGTCTTCAACTGAAACCAATATCAAACAGTTCAGGTGGTTGTTCGACAAAAACGACGCTTCGGACGTCATTGAGCACGTGCTTCTGATAAAGCGATACTACAGGCATCCTCACACTGCTTCGCAGTAGTCTATACACTGTAAAGCCAGTTCCAAGCATTTACTCAGTGCTCCGGGTAACGTCACTAGGTGGGTGGGTGTTGCAATACGGGCTCGTTTCCTCTCCCCACCCCAGTCAAGAATCAAGAAGAACAGCAAAACAAATCTAGGGGTGACATACCCATGGGACACACACTATATGTTTGTCTGGAGGGACTCCTATGCTCTTTCATGATAAACTTGTCAGGTATGTGCAGTGAATGTAATTCTGGAGTGAGATCATCTTGCCAAGGAGGTTGAGATCCTATAGTCTGCACACACAATGAAACCAAAAACAGCATTAGACACTGGGCTATCCAGACATTGACACACTACATGGCCTACCACTCTGCTCCCTATGTGAAAACATGTTTGTGGTTTCAGTGGATGTGTATTTGAACATAGGGTCAGTGTGTTTGCCCTGTGGCTACTCACCTTCCGACATCCAAAACATCACTCCTACTCTCAGCATACAGAACGTCCCAGGTTGAAAAAAAACGATGGGGTGGGATATCATGTGTTTATGTTAGGTGCTCTTTGCTGGAACCCTAGATTGGTGGTGAGGGGAGTGTGTTCAACCAGGATTTATCATCACACAAGCTGTAACACACAAACAAGCGATGATAGATTAAACAGCACAAATAGACTCCCAACCAAATACATAAATAGGGGAACAGACTCAAACCCCTCATAAGCCCCATTCTAGCCATATTGTAAAGTATATATATATTTTTAAATCTCCCTGAAAACAGTAAATAGTTGGGTGTATTTACAAATAATTTGCCTCATGTCATTCGAAGACGCTGAGGAACATCAGATGAACAATATTGTGGGGCAACAAGAGTTTAATAAAAAATGCTTGTGAAACAAGACCAACGTTTGACATTTGCCTCTCTAGTGTTTGCCTTTCAAGGGCCACTGGGTCCAATACGGAGACTGATAATGTGCCTTTATCATACAATTGTGGTGTTGTGTGCGTACAATGAGTCTCCCATTCCCTGACAATAAAACAATATATGTTTGTGCTCACGCCCTGTTTATGGGTGTGCCTGGGACATACAGTACATGTGAGACACAGGAGGCTGCTGAGGGGAGGACGGCTCATAATATTGGCTGGAATGGAGTCAAGGGAATGGTATCAAACACATGGAAACCACTTATTGGATGTGTTCGATACCATTCCATTAATTCTGTTCCAGCCTTTACTAAGAGCCTGTCCTCCCCAATTAAGGTAACACCAGGTCACTGTGGTGTGAGTTCTGCGTTTGCTCAGTCCTGAGATTGCAAAAGCAGGAACATATTTTTAGCCTTAAAAGTGATTTATGAGGGGTTTTGTATGTGGAGGTTAAAGGGTAAGGTATAGAACATTCTATCCCACCCCCACCCCCCAATTTTGACAGGGGCATGTGAGAATCTGTGAGTTGACAACGTAGCAGTAACAACAACATACAGGTGTGTCTGCGTGTATGTTTCTACAGTATCTGGAACTGCCTGCCTGTACAGCCCATGGGCTAAGATAGGTATACATACATAGATAGATTAAAAGAAAGACACACACACACACACACACACACACACACACACACACACACACACACACACACACACACACACACACACACACACACACACACACACACACAGGGAGAAAAAGAGACAGGGCAGCGGTGAAACATTGTGTCCATGACCTCTATGTGTTTATGTATACAGTGTGATAGGCCTACTGTTTTTAATGTGCATGATGTTCAAAATACACATTCAAGTTTTATTCTATTCACACACACACACACACACACACACACACACACACACACACACACACACACACACACACACACACACACAGAGGGAGATACACACATAGAGAAAGATACACACAGAGGGAGATACACACACACACACACAGAGGGAGATACACACACACAGGGGGAGATACACACATAGTGGTAGACACACATACACAGAGGGAGATACACATAGAGGCAGACACACACACAGAGGGAGATACACACACACAGAGGGAGATACACACAGAGGTACAAACACATACAGAGGGAGATACACACAGAGGTAGACACACACACACAGAGGGAGATACACACACACAGAGGGAGATACACACACAGAGGTAGACACACACACACAGAGGTAGACACACACACACAGAGGGAGATACACACATAGAGGTAGACACACACACACAGAGGGAGATACACACATAGAGGTAGACACACACACACAGAGGGAGATACACACATAGAGGTAGACACACACACACAGCTTGCCTGTCTAGCGTCAGTGTATAACACTGTTGATCAAGAGCTTGGTGAAATGGCAGCTTAACCATGTTATGTTGTGCACAATAAGCTCTTTACTGCACAGGACAAATGCCGCTGCCACAACAGTTCATCCACACCCCACTCTATCTATGCAGCCTCAGTCTGAGAGGGGTTATAGGTGGTGGGGACACACTAAAGGAGTTGCAGAAAGGTTTCAATATGTTTAATCAGATTACAGAGGGGGTCTGTTCATTTTGATCATTGGACTTATGAGGGAGAGCTTGGTTTTTATAACTAAGGTGTTCTCCAGTGCATTTTCCATTCAAGTCTTTTTATTCTTGCACAACAAAAAGGTTAGACATTCCTTTTTATGACAAAAGAAAAGAAGAGAGCGCTTGTAAGAGTGAGAGAGAGAGAGATAGCCAGTGAGTACATGTGCTTGTGAACGAGAGATGAGTAAAGAGAGGAGAGGGGGATACAATTATATCTGAATGGAATGTGAATTGCTGACTCGGCACCACTTGATCTCCCTCTCCCTCTCTCCCTCTCCCTCTCCCTCTCCCTCCCTCCCTCTCTCTATCTCCCTCTCCCTCTCCCTCCCTCTCCCTCCCTCTCCCTCTTTCTCTCTCTCTCTCTCTCTCTCTCTCTCTCTCCCTCTCTCTCTCTCTCCCTCTCCCTCTCCCTCTCCCTCCCTCTCCCTCTCCCACTCTCTCTCTCTCCCTCTCCCTCTCCCACTCTCTCTCTCTCCCTCCCTCTCCCTCTTTCTCTCCCTCTCTCTCTCTCTCTCCCTCCCTCTCTCTCCCACTCCCTCTCCCTCTCTCTCTCATCTAGAAACAAACAGCAGAGTTTGTTTGCCGC